>NC_080186.1:81007500-81310530 GCF_030028045.1 Hippopotamus amphibius kiboko | reverse complement strand
AAATATTTCTCTTTTTGCGCAATTAGTAGACAATGATGATCAATGCCTAAATCCATTAACTCATTAAAGGTTGCCAAAAGGTAATATTCTATCATTGCTTCTTTATTTAATAGCTGGAATATCTCAATGAAGAGCACTTTTCCTTATCTACCATTTGCTTTGCCAGTGAGCCATTATATGAGAGGCAAGAATAAATGCTTGATTCTTTTCCGTTACCTGCCAGTTTTCAAAATAATTAGTTGGTACATTACATTCCTCTAAAAGGGATCAACTGCGTCTTTTTTTTTTAAAGCATCACTTATAAAACTTATAAAAACCTCATGGACCAAACCTATTAATGGGTTTCAATATTTTGCAGTTATTATCTTTATTGGTGTTATTCAAATTGTACCACCTTTGACAAGTGAAAAGGTCAATTCAAACTGGCTCATGATTCCTTTTGATTCAGTCATAATAGTCTTTGATGGCTTCTTGCTATCTGTTACGACATGACATTCTAGGCTCTTCTTGTACATTTTCTTCCCAAACCTGGAATCTGCCATTTCTCTAAGGAGCTGTGGTTTCTTAAACAGGAACTGTTTTTCCAGGCCACTCGTTGTGTATTATTCATTGTTTCTAGGTCTTTTAAAGTTGAAAGAGTTAGGGGAAAATGCTTTTAACATGAAATACATCCTGAGTTCATAGTGATAATTCATATTCAAGAATACAAGGTTTTTATTTACTATTTTCTATTTTGCATCTATTTATCATTTTTCCTATGCTGAGAACCATTCTCAAGGACATCAACTATGAGAGAACTAGAATTTTTTTTTTTTTTTTTTTTTTTTTTTGGGCACACGGGCTTAGTTGCTCCGTGGCATGTGGGATCTTCCTGGAGCTGGGATGGAACCCGTGACCTCTGCATTGTCAGGCGGATTTTTAACCACTGCGCCACCTAGGAAGCCCTGAACTAGAATATTACTTAATTACTCATTGTGTGTTAGTTCAACAAAGGAGTCTTAAATAACTCTGAGATTATGTGGTCATCCAGAAGAGGATGAATCTGCAAAGACTGATAAGACATCCACAAAGAAGTAGAAGGAAATCCCTAAGAGTACAGTGGCATGGAAGCCAAAGGAAGAGATCACAAGCAGAATTAAAGTTAAGTGTCAAGTGCTATTCAGAGATCAAATGAGGTAAGAACTGAAAAATGTCAACTGAATTTAGCAACATAAAAGTCACGGATAATCTCAGGCTGAAAACAGACAAAAGTAGGTTCAAGAGTAAGTGAGGTCAGCAATGAGGTTTCTAAGGTTTTGACAAATTTTATTTTTTTACCTTAGGTGGCTAGTACGTGGGTCTGTTTTATCATTATAATTTAAATTGCACACATATAGTGCCAAAAATCATATGAAACAAATAAAATGTAAGCTTATATGGTACTCAAAAGAAGACTCCCTACCTTTCATTTGTGAGCAATACTATTATGCTAAGGCTATGTTACCATCATGGAAGTGTGGAAAATAAATACATTTTTGGTGTTAAAAAAAAAAAAGAGTAAGTTAGGAGGTAAGAAAATGAAATAAGTGAAATTCTGAAGAGTGCAGCTAAGAAGGGGCGAAAGATAACACAATAGGTGGAGATAGAACATGGGGATTTTTGAAGCTTTTTAAGATTGAAACGGTTTAAGTTTGATTAAATCCGAATGAAAAGAATTTAGTTGAGATAGAGTTTGCATACACTAGAACAAGAATGTAAGATTCCTGAAATGGTGGGAGAGAAGAGGATCCAAAGCACATGATAACAGACTGGCCTTTATTATGTCTATAATTCCTCACTGTGACAAATATTTATTGAGTATGCAGTATACTAGACACTGAGAATACAGAGATAAAAGACCAAGTTCTTAACTTCATAGAACTCACAGTCTGGAGGGAGAATCACACAGGCAAATAATTATAATGTAGTATGATAAATGCTATAAACATAGAATATCACTGGGGCCCACAAGAGGACCTGAAACCAAAGAATCTGCCTACAAATTTCAGTGAGAAATTTGCAAGTAGGATAGACATGTAAAACACAAAGAAAAGCAAAACACATCATGCTTTCCCCATCCCTCAATTTCTGCATTTGGATTGCTACAGCTTTAGCTTTGTGGATATGGACATAACTGGCCCCTTCCCATCTTAGAAAGCCTCACTTTACCTCGCCACTATCCCATCACTTTGCTATTCCATTCACAACTCTTAATTTGCTTAAGATAATCCTAAAGTATCTTGTTTGTTTATATTTTGGCAAGGACCTTACCTGTCTAGTTAACTGCTATGTTTCCAATGCCTACAATAGTTCCTCATATGAATAAATAGTTGATTAAACGAATGAATGAACAGTACAAAACTCACATAAATATTTAGTCACTTAACTCGTCTGGAGTTTGAATTTTCAGGTGAAATGGAAATTAACTGAACATTAAACTATGCTTGATTTCTAATATAAGCAATACAATTTTAAATTCACCTTGTCTCTGAAGGTGAAAGGCATATATTTAGCCTAGATTCTTTTTCATTTGACTACTAACTCCACTAATAAAATTCCACATAGACCCAGTAAGTCTTTACACTGCGTTTATAATACTCCTTCAGAGGAATTTTAAATCAGCAGAGAGAAGGTAGATCAATGAAAAGTGTTGAGTTGCTGAGATAGCTGACTAGCTTTTTTAAGGCTGAATTTATATTTCAACAACCTCCTCAAAATAAACTCCAGATTAAATCAAAGTTTTAAATAATAAAAACAAAACCTTAAAAGTACCAGAAAAGCTTTAAAGAGACCACATTTTATAGGTGAGGAAGGCATTTCTGAGCATGAGCCACAAAAAATCATAAAAGACAAACTTGAAAGCCTCTAGCAAGCAGGGGATATCATAAAAACACAAGTGGAAGACAAAGGACAAATCGAAAGAACACTGTTACATACATGACAAAGAGTTAGTATCCATCATATGTAAGTAATTCCTAAAATTAGTCAGAAAGAGAAAAAAAGGTTGGGGAGTTTGATGCGGGGAGGTAGACTTACATAATACTCAGGTAATTCACAAAGAGAACAAGACCGACAGACAGCAAAATAAATTAGATATATTTGGCTATTAGGTTTATCAATATTTTTGGTTTTTCTCATTCAAAGTATTGGTAAAAATTCATGGGAAAAGAGAAACTCTCATATACTCTTGGTAGGGGTATAAATTGGCACAGTCCCTTTAAAGGATAATCTGACAAGAAAAATCTACTTTGAAAGTTAACATCTATGAACTTATCATATGAAAATACTTATACACAAATATAAATACATTTTCTATGCCTATTGTTTGTAATCAGAAAACTGCAAGCAATGTAAATGACCACTGATAGGGAGATGATTAAATTAAGGTGCATGCATATAATAAGAGACTGTACAGCCATTTTAAAGGATATGGAAAATCTACAGGCACTCATACGAAAACAAATTTTTAAATGTTAAGGTCTTGAATCAATTTATATATATAACATACTCCCATTTATGTTAAAAAAAAATTGCATTTAGGTAGTCATCCAAGGGAACTGGTATGACAGACCCCAAGATGTTAACAGGGAAGAGTCAGGATTTTTATTTTTTATAGGATTTTCAAATATCTGAGTTTCCACAATAAGTACTTTCAACATTAAAAAATTAAGATTTATTAATAGTAAACACGAGAAAAAAGCTAAGATAAGTAAAACGATTCCTTCAAAGGTCACTCATCTTCTGGATCTGTGCTGTCCAATAACACGGTCTAGTGTGCCTACAGAGTGCTCCATGTGTGCCTGTTCTGAGATATCCTGAAAGCATAAAATGCATACTAGATTTGGAAGACAGTATGAAAAGAGAATATAAAATCCCTAATTAATATTTTCATATTGATCACATGTTGAAATGATAATTCTGATAAATTGGATTAAACAAAACATACTATTAAGTTAATTTCACTTGTTTCTTTTCAGTTTTTTATGCATGTAGCTCACACTATATTCCCATTGGACAGTGCTGTTCTGGACACAGAGAGAAAACGGAAGCTAATGCATTGATATCACTCTGGCATTATTCTTTAGTTAATACAAATATTTCTATTTATAAATATGCTTTTCTCAAACAGTTACTTTTAGAGTCTTGCTACCAAATATATTAATTCAAAAACAAATGACCTCAGTTCCAAAGGAAGAAATCAATAGGGATACTGTATTCAACAGATCCAAAATGCCTTGTGTTTTATTTGGAAGTCAAATCTCCATAAGATTGCACAACCTGGGGGAGGATAAAGGACTTTGCTTTGCTAAGAATTTAAACAAAGCTCCTAGATGATATAAAATTCTATGTAGCTAAGACGTTTTGTATATTACTTCTTAGAAACTAGGAATCCTTAAATTAGGTATTAATTTTGCTTAGTTTCTTATTTTCTTTGGCATAGAAATTTTAAGTTTTTATAACATTACTGGTTACATCTGATCAGGGTTCTATTTAAACAGGCACAAGTTTAAGCAAAGATTAGATTCTGCCTTTAACAATGTGCACTCAAGAAGTGTTAAAAGGTAGATGTAAAATCATTTACAAAATTACCACTTTCATTACATTTCCCATGCTGACACTCTTCCACAGCTTGTAATTAGGCAAATTATTTATTTTAATTACATTCAATAACATGTCAAACTACTCTAAGAAAAAAATTATCCAGATATTTCTACCCAGAGACAATATACTATAAACCAAGAATATGAAACTATTGCCTCTAATCTATCTTTCAGTGTTACATGTGAGGAATTATATAAATTGTGCAAAAGTGTTAATATTCCAGCAGAGTAACCAAAATAGAAGGAAATTTCCTTCCCACAGCCTTTCTTTGGTATTAGTGTTCAGTTACTTTCATGCACTGGAAGGGACTACTTTTCAAATTCCTTTTTCTAAAAAGAACCTCCTATATCAAAAAGGGGTGAGTATCTACCATATGAAAATTTTGTGTTTAAAAAACTCCCATGTAAAGACTTTATCATTAACTTATTCATTCAATAAAAATTTATTGTTTCTCCAATATGTAAGGCATTGTACTAAAGTGCTGTATGGGATATAAATTAAAAATAGATATAAATCTTACAAATAAACAGCTTATAGTATAATAGAGTCAAGAAGCTGGCCCATCTCAATTCCCCCTCAACTAGAAAATGGATGAAATATCAGGGTCAATAGTTTTAAGCCAGAAAAGCAGACAGTTTAGTTAGGAGAAGTTTCGAAATATGCCCTTCATGACCAGTGATCATGACACTATCATAACTCTTTTAAAAAGAGGGAGAAAATTTCAAATTTCTTCACTAGTTTAACATACACTTCTATAATTCCATAACATGCACCAGTGGTAAAGGTAAGATGAAAATTAATAAGGAAAAATGTTTTGTTTTTCTTCTTCATTAGTGGAAGTATTTGTATATTTTTATTTACTTACATTCTTTATTTCTCTTACAAAGAGAAATATTTATGTGGTTCTGTATTGGACACTTAGAAAAAGTATACATAGGCTAAACAATAGAAATAATTCCTTGTACTTAACAAGGTCCAAGAGACCAAAACACAGAAAACCCAGATGCTAGCAAAATTTCCCAATTTATGTCATCTTAACATAAGATTAGATAGCACTTACCAATAAAATATTACAGTAATATTACATAAATGCATCGACTTTTGAATTACAAAAGAATAGCTAATACATAACGCTGTGCAGTGTTTACTAAACACTAGGTAGTGCTCTAAGTGCTTTAAAATATTAATTTTTAATCTTTATATAACTCTATAAAGTAGATACAGTATTATCTTCACTTGATAGACAAGAAAATAGAGGTACAGAAGAGCTAAGTAATTTGACCAAGGTAAAGAAAAGCTAAGCAATTTCACACAGCTGAAGAACAGCAGAGCCAGGATTCCAATTCAGCTAGTCTCTCTCCAGAATCAAACTCTTAACCATTATGGTGTACTAACTACATCTACTGTATCTATTCTATCCAAAAGCTTTTAATCCTAAATCATCAAAAGAAAGGGTCTCTATTTTACACCAGGAAGAAGCATTTCTAAGAATGGATTTTTGGAAATGGTAAATTTTGTAAAGTTTTGCTTGATAATTTACACTTTAAACTGAAATTGATTATATTAAAAGTTTTCCCTTTGCAAAAAAGCTATTGGGTTTATGAAAAATTTCTTTAGATACAGTTAATCATGCACACATATGCACAGACAAATTAAAAGGTCCCTTCATGGATATAATTTTGAGTACTTCCTATTTGCCAGATACCGTTCTAAGTGCTTTACACATATTATTTTTTTGCTTCTCATTAAGTATGTACTAAAAAATACCCCAACATACAGAAGAGAAGACTGAGGTGTGGGAAAGTTAAGTAACTTGTCTAAGGCAGCATAGCTAGATCTGGCTTCTGGACCAGACCATGCTCTGATTCCAATGACCACACTCTTAACAATTTTACTACATTAATTTGTCAAGATAAAACATTTTAAAAGGATGTATTATTTTCTCAAAAAGCTCTTAAAATGAACACTCAAGAAAAATAATCACTTTTAATTGAAACCAGTATTTTTTCTTTTACATTAACACAAGTTAGAAGCACAGTGGAACATTTACTTTTAATCATACTATTAATTTTTTGGCTTTGTTAAATTTAGTTCATGAATATTGTGATCAAGCACACAAACTTCAGAAAAACTTGCAATAGGCAAATACTTTCTGACATTTTAAGTATTTAATCCTGGCTGACCTTAGAAAACCACATAATCTATTGGTCTTAAAGTAGGCACACAGAAACGAGACTAGAACATAGAGACGTAGACTATAACAGAGAAAAAGAATGAAATATCTTTTAATGTATGGGATTTTGTGATAAAATATGGTTTAGATAGATCATCTGAAGCAAAAAGGTATACTAACAAATAATTACAGTGGCAAATAATAAGGAATATATAATCATATGTTAGCTTATACAGAGTACGATGGGCGTGCACCATTAACACCACCTGCAGACATGGAGGAAGGCTTCACAGAGAAGGCATTCTTTTGGATCAATCACTGTTTCCAAAAAAAACTAAACTACAGTTAGGAAAACATATACTTAATTCATTAATTTTTCCTCACCTTAAAGATGAATTTATCAGTCAAAAGAACTTGGTATTTACTTGTAAATCTTAAAAATCATGACAAATTAAAATGGGCTTTTTAAAAACAGGTAGATCTCATAACACTGAAAGTACAGTTTATAATACAGCAAAATTAAACACAGTAACCATTTTAAATGACCTATTAAGTTCACTGCTCATTTCTTTGATTTCATTTAGCACTGATCCAACTCAGTGTGGAAGGTTACATTCATACAAGTTTACACAGCTTAATGATTAACTATATTCACCTGCCAACCTTACTGTTTATGTGGCAAATAGTGTTATATAGAGTTCAGAAGTCTAGGTATGCTTACAGGGAGAAAATCGAATTTCAAATCACTTGAAAGTGAATAATTAGGGTAAAAATGTACACTATTAAGCTCTTTCTTTTTATTGTTCCTCTAGTTATTTCCTCCAGAATTGACCAAGACTCTTCATCATTTGATTCTGTATCTTCAGAGCCAACATCAAGATTTGCTATGTTAGATGATGTAAAAATTTTAGCCAATGGCCTACTTCAGTTAGGACATGGTCTTAAAGACTTTGTTCATAAGACTAAGGGCCAAATTAATGACATATTTCAAAAACTCAACACATTTGATCAGTCTTTTTACGACTTATCACTGCAAACCAATGAAATCAAAGAAGAAGAAAAGGAACTTAGAAGAACTACATTCAAACTGCAAGTCAAAAATGAAGAAGTAAAGAACATGTCACTTGAACTCAACTCAAAACTTGAAAGTCTCGTTAAAGAAAAAATTCTACTTCAACAAAAAGTGAGATATCTGGACGACCAGTTAACCAATTTAATTAAAAATCAACCTGAAATTCAGGAACACCTGGAAATAACTTCACTTAAAGTAAGTAGAAACCAAAGAGGGTTCATGATTATGTTTTCAATGTGGATCTTTTTTAAAAAATAGTTTAAGATGCTACTTTGGAATACTTTGCTGAACTGCTGAAACACTGTATTTTTCTCATGAAAAAAAAGCCTCCAGGAAATAAATTTTCCCATTATAGTTTCTTTTTGTTTCCCTAACATTATTTATGAAAATAACTAAGCTTTGCATTTCAGATGAAAATTACAAGTCAGTTAAGCAATGAAATTTAGAACACTAAATTATTATAGTATTGCAAATTACTGGAGGCAAGTAAAAAGCTAAAGGAAAATAACTTGTGTAACTATTCTCCCATCTTTAAAATGTATAAAAGTAATATAATAAGTGGGAAAGATATTAAAATTCTGGCTTTTTTTTTTTTCATTTAATTTAAGTAGTTTAAAATTCAGGAAATCAGATTTTAGGGATGGTACATTTTAAATAAAACATGAAAACTAAAGTATATGCTATGTGAAAGAAGCATAAAAGGGGAAAAGGTTTGCCAATATTCATTTTCCTAATCCAGTGTTAGTTCAAAAAAATTAGATTGTGATAGTTATAGGAAATAAAAAAGTCTAATTTAACAAAAAAGAAAGAAACTTCTAACCAACTTACAATCTATGTCCAGACTTTTGTAGAACAGCAAGATAACAGCATCAAAGACCTTCTTCAGATTGTGGAAGAACAATACAGACAATTAAACCAACAGCATAGTCAAATAAAAGAAATAGAAAATCAGGTAAGTCAATATTTTAATAGTATGTCCAATCTTTTACATAAAATTTAGATTTATAAAAACAATGGACCCTAAAATTATTTAAAATAATCATAGTTGGACAGTGAATAAACAGATCACATCAGGTGATCATTAAGTTTGAGGGCTCTGAAGCCAATAAACTACCTGGGTTTGAATTTTGGCTCTAAAACTTCTGAGTGACCATGAATAAATTACTTAACCCTTCTCCGTTTCATAATAAAAGACTTGTCTTATAGGATTGTTGTGAGAAAAAAAGAATTAATTCATGCAAAGTATATCCTCGATATAGCAGCCAAAGAGATTCGATTAAAACTTAAATTAGACTACGTCTCTCTTTGTTCAAAACCCCACAATGGTTTCCCATCTCACTCATAGCAGCCCACATGACCCAGATGACTCTTAATCATCTCACTGACTTCATCTCCTCTACTCTAGTCATACTGGTTTTTACTGTTACCCAAACACATCAAACAGGCTGCTATCTCAGGGCCTTTGCCCTTGTTGCTCTCTGTCTGGAACGCTCTTCACCCTGGTATCTGCATGGCCCACTCTTATTCACTTTATTTTGCTTTTTAATATTTATTTATTTATTTGGCTACATGGGACCTTAGTTGCAGCACGTGGGATCTTCGCTGCTGTGTGCAGGATCTTTGTTGTAGCATTAGAACTCTTTAGTTGCGGCATGTGGGATCCAGTTCCCTGACCAGGGATCGAACACAGGCCTCCTGCAAGGGGACTACCAAGGAAGTCCCCTTATTCGCTTTAGGTCTTTCTCAAATACAAAACTCTCAAAGAAGCTTTCCCAGATAACAATCAGAAATTACAATCCCCTACGCCCATGCCTGAAACCTCCTTCATTACTCTCTTTTCTTTGTTAACACTTACCCCTATTTAACATAATATATATTTTAGTTATTTATCTTGTCTGTCCCTGCACTAGAATGTAAGCTCCGTGAGTACAGAAATTTTCTTCCATTCTTTTAAACTGCTGCAGCTCCAAAATACAGAACTCTGTATGACACATAGTAGGCGCTTAATAAATACATGTTGAGTTAATAAAGGTAACGTCACATTTAGCACAAAGAAGTCAATAAAAACTTGGTATGATTAATATTACTATTAAAAGCTATATGCCTAATAATTAAAGTTTAATACCCAACAATATAATTAATCTACAATGTAAATAACTGGCTAAGTGAGGAAAGGAGATCCTTGTTTGCAATACAGCTATATATTAGCTTTATTCTAATATATAGCTACTAAACAGCTGTTTCAAAGAGTTTCAAAAATAATACAGACTTGAAGAAACTGGTATAAAAAAAAAAGATGCCAAGAACTAGAAAGCAAATATTACCAATTTCCATAACACATTATGTTTCAGTAATTTTATGACTCATAATTTTAGTAGATTATTTTTGCTAATTTATGAATCATTATTTAGAATATTTCTGCTAATTGTCCAAAAAGGGGTTTTTGCCAACTAGTTTTGATTTCCATAATTTCCTTCTTACTATATGTTATTTTTCTAATTCTTTTCCTATATCTTTCATTATGAGTAAATGAACCTACTCACAAAAACAAAAATGTCACTAAAAAATAATATACATCCTGTCTAATAATAAAATGTATAAAGAATTCAAAACAATGAATTTCTAAATTGGAAGAAGGCTTCAATCATCTGACACAACTTACTCAAATTAAGAAGCCAAAACTCTAAAGTTAAGTTACTGTAAGATCACAGTTACTTAGCACAAAAGACTAACATTCAATAAGTGAACTTTACAACAGATCTTTATGAATTATATCCTACGAAATGCCATTTATGCTGGCATCAAAAAATTAACACTAATAACACAAGATATTACATTCTCTGCTTTTCTCAACCCATCAATAAGAAAAGCTATCCGTCAACAAATTGCAAACCCAACACAACAGACAATGAAATACTGAATATACTGAAAGTAAACAAACTGCTAATTTGTTACCTCTAAGATACGATTACATGTCAAAAACCATCAAGAAAGCATCCATCTTCAAATTATGTGCTCTGTCTTAAGACCTACAACTGACAATTATGAAATTTAAAATCTGCTTGTGTCACTGAATAGAATATATATTACATTCTTATAAACAAATAGAACATATTAAAATATTCTAAGTAAACTCTCTGCCTTTGGTCTTGTTTTTTGATCAATTTCTGTTTTTTACCGTGTTGTCTTTCTCTGTTTTTTGAACTCATTAAATACTGTGCCTGATTAAATATTTTGAGAACAAGTAGTCTGTATA
Organism: Hippopotamus amphibius kiboko; assembly: GCF_030028045.1. NCBI lineage: Eukaryota > Metazoa > Chordata > Mammalia > Artiodactyla > Hippopotamidae > Hippopotamus > Hippopotamus amphibius. The sequence continues at coordinate 81,299,409 of NC_080186.1, read as the reverse complement.
ATATGTATAGCATTGTTTATCCCTCTTAACATCAAAAACAATAACATATTATGAACTCAGATTTCCCCTAGTTATATATTCAGCACCATTTTTAAAAGTAGATTTATATTCTTTTATCAGTTAAGAAGAACTGGTATTCAAGAATCCACAGAAAATTCTCTTATTGTTAAACCAAGGGCACCAAGAACTACTCCCTCTCTTCACCTGAATGAAACAAACAATGTAGAACACAATGGTAAGATAATTTGGTGGGTTTCCTTCTTGAACCTATTATCATAAAATTTTTGTTCTATCTCTGACATTTCCATCAAAAATCTCTATTCTCAGGGCCTGCTCTAGACTAAAAGAGAATAAAAAGAGAAATCCAGCAAATATAATGTGTCAACCTAAACTGGATCTTAGTGATTTTTTTTTAAACCCTATAAAACATTCTTAAGACAATCAGGGAAATATGAATATAGACTTGATATCAGATAAAATTATTGTTAACTTTCTTAGATATAATGATGGTATTATAGTTAAGTAAGAGAATAATCTCATTTAAAAGATGCATGCCGCCCATCAACAAATGAATGGATAAAGAAGATGTGGCATATATATACAATGGAATATTACTCAGCTATAAAAAGGGATGAGATGGAGCTATATGTAATGAGGTGGATAGACCTAGAGTCTGTCATACAGAGTGAAGTAAGTCAGAAAGAGAAAGACAAATATTGTCTGCTAACTCATATATATGGAATCTAAAAATGGTACTGATGAACTCAGTGACAAGACAAGAACAAGGATGCAGATGCAGAGAATGGACTGGAGAACTCGAGGTTTGGGGGGGCGGGGGGTGAAGGGGAAGCTGAGACAAAGTGAGAGAGTAGCATAGACATATATATACTACCAACTGTAAAATAGATAGCCAGTGGGAAGTTGCTGTATAACAAAGGGAGTTCAACTCGAGGATGGATGATGCCTTAGAGGACTGGGACGGGGAGGGTGGGGGGGAGTCGAAGGAGGGAGGGAATATGGGAATATGTGAAGAAATACAGATGACTGAACTTGGTGTACCTCAAAATAAATAAATAAATAAATAAATTGCTTTGGAAAAAAAAAAAGATGCATGCCAAAATATCTAAGGGGTTAAGGGGCATGGTGTTTGCAAATTACTTTCAAATAGCAGAGCAAAATACATATTTGTATGTATTTGTGTTTACAAAGCAAATACGGCAAAACATTAACAACTGTTGAATATAGATGAAAAGATTATGGCATTCTCTTCAATGTTTCTACTTCTATAAGAAAAACAAAAAGATGTGGGGACAAGTATCCATTCCCGACCAAACTTCAACAAAATGATATACTTTTAAAACACATTTATTTTTAATGTAATTCATAGAGGAAAAAAGTTCTCTGTTGGTTTCTACGTATGTCCACTCTTTCCACATGTATCTGTTGACTCCCTGCTATACACCAAGCCCTACACTAACATCTCATGTGATATTTTATTTATGCTTTTCCTAGATCTAAGAGAAAAAAGTATTTAAAATTCTCATTTTGTTACTTTTCCTAAAAACAACTCAGTTTGAATAACTATTTTGATATTCTTTGCATAACATGCCATTTAATAAAAATGCTTTAGCATAAAGTACTTTTTTCAATAACACATTACTGAAAAAGGCTAAAGGCAACAGTCACCACAATTCCATAAAATGTCAAGTAAAATCTCAAGCTCTAAAGATATCATTCTTTATTACTGTATCTTATGTAATAATATTTTGTTGATTCTAGACATTCCTGCTGATTGTACCATCATCTATAACAGAGGTGAACATACAAGTGGCATCTATTCCATTAAACCCAGGAAATCCAAAATTTTTAATGTCTACTGTGATATTAAATCAGGTAAAACTAGCCTAAGAGAAAATAGACAGTAGTTAGCTCAGGTTACTCGCCACCTATTAGTAGGACTAACCCTGTTACTTTTGTTCTGAATACATAAAAAATGAAATATATTTAACACAAGCAGTTATATAGATCTAGTACTTAAATCTGTCTTATTTATTTATGTATTTACTCATGCATTTATTCAATATTCTCCATCTTTTTCTATAAAATAACCCAAAATGACTACTGTCAATAAGTTTATTAAGACAAATTCATTAGTTTCCCTTCACTTAACTTCTTGGGCCCGTAATAAGTAATTAAATGGTATTACCATAACAACATTAATAACTACCTTATACAGCTACCATTTAAAAACCAAACAAACAAAAAAAAAAGCATTTTGTTACAACTATCAGCATCAGTCTACTGAAAATAAACAATTTGTTCATTATATTCAGGTAGTTCATGGACATTAATTCAACACCGAATAGATGGATCACAAAACTTCAATGAAACTTGGGAAAACTACAAATATGGTTTTGGAAATCTTGATGGTAAGGTGACTTCATTCACTTATTAACTTAAAAATACTTATTAAGAACCTGTTATGGACTGGGCATTAGAAATACAACAATGAATGAGGAATACTCCCAGCCTTCATAGAAATGATTAACAAATAACTACACATTTATAAGTACTGAACTTAAGTGTCTTTATTTGAATTACACTTGTCACAATTACATGTCTGTTCAATGTCTACTTACCACAATTTAATTGGATGGCTTCTAATTATCTTAACTTTAATTACCAAAGATGGTTTTGATTAAGTGCTATGTGCTTCAAATAAGTGCTAAATGCTATGAAGGAGCTACAAAGAAAACCATCCTTATCATTGGTCATTCTACTTTGTTATTAACATTTTAGATACCAACTACTTGGAAGTTGGAAGGCACAAGGAAGCTGTCAGATGCACACTACAAAATGTTTAGATTGCAACTATTTAAATATTACAAATGTATACTATACAATGTGTGGTTTAAGATAAATTTAGTTACTTCAGTGAAAATTATTATATTTTGATCACAAAATAAATAAGGTAGAAAATAAAATAAGCAAAATAAAAATAAATGACAGGTTTAAAATCCAAAAAGCACATTACAAAAATCCATGAATGATGTACATGTACTCATTCATAAAGTGGATAACATCCATTATTATGTTGAATTTTTAAACATTCAATACTATTTTACCATTTAAACAATTCTGTATTCAAACTATCAGTTAAATCCCTAACTAAAAGGTAGAATCAGTGATATGTTTTGTAGCTCCAAATCTTCTTCTAAGAGTAAGAGTCTAGACTACTCATTTATTTCTACAAGAAAGTAAGCCATTTGTATTTTGCAATCCTTAAAATGAAATCTACTAATTCAACAGCAGTAAGAAAATTCTGACTTTTTTTCATTAAATGCTTTAATAAAAGGGATAATTAAAGAGAGAGTAACTGTGATAATTAGAGAGATTTATTTGTATTTACTGGGTTGACCAAATAGTTCGTTCAGGTTGCTCTGTAAACCCAAATGAAATTTTGGCCAGCCCAGTATATTATGTATTTAATTCCAAATAAAAATTTTTTAACTATAAAGTTTTAAAAATTATGCTTTTTAATTTAAATTTTTTAAAATTTTATTTCCTTCTTTTTCTACAAAGAAAACATATATATCAAGCAAACATCAAAGGCCAAGAATATATTTGAGTAAAATTATATTATTATTCAAGTCTCTGGAAATACTTAAATGTCTTGATACTATATGGGGTATTAATAAATAGCCAATAGTAAATCCAGTACATATAAGGACCCAGAAGTTAGTTATTTTACCAATAACTTCCCTAAAAGTACTTATAATAGCCTAATATGTTTCACCTGTGAAATATGCCTGATAATATCCATTTTAGAAAGGATAATCAGACTTTAGGTAGGTCTATTAATATTTTAACACTTGTAAATACAACTATCTTCAATAAAATTGTTTTAAAAATAAATATTTTAAGAGACTCTTAAATAACCAAGGGATTTTTTAAGACTAAAACAGCTAATCTACTTACTTACACACACACACACACACACACACACACACACACACACTCACACTCAAAAAAAAAAAAATGGTCGCTGCTTAATCTGCAGTTAACAATACACAGATTCTTACAACTTTTCTTTTCAGGAGAATTCTGGTTGGGTCTAGAGAAGATATACTCCATAGCAAAGCAATCTAACTATATCTTACGAATTGAGCTAGAAGATTGGAAAGACAACAAGCATTACATTGAGTATTCTTTTCACTTGGGAGATCATGAAACCAACTATACACTACATCTAGTTGAGATTGCTGGCAATGTCCCCAATGCACTCCCAGAACACAAAGATTTGATGTTTTCTACTTGGAATCACAGAACAAAAGGACACTTCAACTATCCAGAAAGTAATTCAGGTATTCTTTTCTTAATATAAATACTTTATTTTCATATGTTCAAAACATCTTGCCAAAGCAATAGCTAATATCTTTCAATGTCAACTCTTTAAAATCTGAATCCGAAATAAACATTTTCTTTATAGGTAAACATCTCTTAACATAAGTGTTAACTTGATTCTAGTTTAATTACGTATCTCAGATATTTTTTGCTCAGGTATATGAGACGTATAAATTATTGTAAATTGGAATATATGCATACAACGCTGTCATATTTATAAGAAATGAAAATATACTCACAAGGGAAATACAATAACAGTAACTGCCTATGAGTTTGTGTCTATTAAACTGCATACCTATTCTTTTTAGGAGGTTGGTGGTGCCATGATGTATGTGGGGAAAACAACCTAAATGGTAAATATAACAAGCCAAAAGCAAAAACTAAGCCAGAGAGGAGAAGAGGAATATGCTGGAAGTCTCAAAATGGAAGGTTATACTCTATCAAATCAACCAAAATGTTGATTCGTCCAACAGATTCAGAAAATTCTAAATGAACTGAGGCAAATTAAAAAGCCAATAAACATTAAACTCATCACAAATTACTGTGGTTTAAAAATCTGGTATTAAATCCCTTACAGAAGACTTTAGAAATAAATTCTTTATATTAAAGCCATTACCAACTTAATATTAAACATATCACCACATCACCTCAAAGAATACCATTTACCTTGCCCAATTCAAAGTGTTATGATGATCATTTATTCACATATTTTGTGATATGCAAATGAATTTTAGATGGTCACAATCTAAATTTTAACCAATGGGCGAATTTTTAAATAACCTTTCTAAATAAAAAACTTACAAAGAGATTTTTATTTTTAAAGTCATCATGTGAGCTAATTTCACAACTTTCTCAGTTTAAAAACTGCTTTCCTTGCTAAAATTCTAAACTTGAGTAAATATAAAGGATTAATGATTGTACAATTCTTAAATGCTGTAATATTAATTTCAAAACTAAAATTCAATCAGTTCAGAGTACATGTGAAAATCGATTATATGAATTTTAAAACTGATACTTCATCTTGCTACAAAATAATCTGGAGCAAATGTTTGATATGCTTTATTTAGGAAGCCAATGAAGCAGGATGAAATACTATACTGAAATAGGTTCATGGTCTTAAAACCCAGTAGATCATAACTACTAAGTCATATTGACTTTAAATATCAAGTATCCCTGTACCTTAACTTGTTTGATAACTTATCTGTACTGTATACATATTTTAACACGATATTGTGAAAACAAGTAATTTTAAAGGGATCTTGTCAGAATACAATAAGAATGAATGTATTTGTGACATCAAATTAAAGTTTAATAATTTATTCCCTATGGACACAGTGTAAGTCTAATACATATGTGTAGGTTTTTAAACAGAATTAAGAATCATAACGTTACTGAATGTTTAAATAGCCTGAGAGATGTTCATGTATGCTTCCAAATTCAATAAAGACTCAGTCCCCTAAATTATAGAAATTTAAACTCTTGTATTTTGTTGTTGTTGTTGTTGTTTTGACTGCACCGAGGCATGTAGAATCTTAGTTCCTGACCAGGGATTGAACCCATGTCCCCTACAGTGGTATAGTGGAAACTCGGAGTCTTAACCACTGGACCACCAGGGAAGTCCAATTCTTATAGTTTTTCATTGACGTCTAATAGAAGTATGATTATGTTATTTCTAATTTAAATAAATTAAATTCTAAATCCTCAGGATTATTAGAGGATATTTTGACCATAATATCACTTGTCAGTATTTATTTTTAAATAAGTTTTTAAAGAAACTACCAAAGAGAAATAAAATCTTAGTCCACATTCCCTTTGGTTTCTCTACTACTTACTAATAATATTCTTTTCTCAAACTTGACCTTCAGTTTGCTTCCATAATACTACTATACTCTCCAAGGATTATCTCTATCTTGAGTCCATCTTTAAAGCCCAATTCCATTCTAGTATTTGGCATTGTGGACCAATGTACAATATTCAGTCATCTCTTCTGCTCTGACCCTCAGGAATTCTATCTACTCATGGACTCATCTATTTTCCATGAATAAAGTTCCCAAACCTACACATTATTCCCAAATCTCTCTCGAGTTCCCCCACTTCCACTGCCTGTCATTTCTCCTTTTGATATCCTATAGCCTCTTCAAACTCAACTTATCAAATAACAAACTCATCAATACCTTATTGCCTCTGATGGTTCTCCCTTTTACCTTATCACATTCTACTCCTTATTTCCTTATATACATTAATGGCACTACCATGCTTCCAGTCATAAAAGCTTAGAATCCAGGAGGCTTTGCAATTAACTTTGTAAACCACCTCTCCTGCACCATAAGACGTGAATATCTCATTTAGCTGTGCCCTCACAAGAATGTGTACCCCAACTAGAAGAGCATAAGCCTACAAAGCAAAATCTAAATCTTTCAGGTATTCAAGTATTTCTATAACCTGACCCCAAAATACTTCTTTAACCATTTGCTGCCCAACACAAACCCTGAGATCTAATAAAAATTATTTACTTTGAAACATCCCCTGTACACTTTCCTAGTGCCATTCCATTTACCTATAATGCCTCCCCACACCTTTCTGCTTGGCTAGGTGCTATTTATACTTCAAGGAAGCACAGATAATCTCACTCCTTCCACAAATATCTTAGTAAATGGAGGCCCTTCCTCTGAAACCTTGCAGCATTGCTGTCCAGATCCCTTCAATTGGCACTTAACAAGTAAAGAAAAGATTAAAAAATAAATCTGGCAAATCATAATAATAAAAAGTGAAAAATAGTAATAAAAACCCCAAGAGCACCAAAGACAGTCAATCTACATGATTTTAGTGAATTTCTACAAAATTTCTATACCAAGAGTTTACTCTGAAATAGTGTGAATTTTACTGAGAGCAAGTATATACATTTCTCATGTCGGGATTACCTATTGTAGTATAATGTATTTACACGCTGTCATCCTAGAATCAGCATGTTTTCACGCTTGTATCTTTTCTTCCTAATAGCATAACTCATGGGAATCAATTAACTCATTTATTAATCAAAAATGTATTCATTAATCAGTATTTATGGAGTATCTACTATTTACCTCCTTATAAAACCTATCCGAAATACGTATTGTTACATATTCCACATTCTGTTATAGAATAATCTAATGTCCTTTTGTTTCTTTCCCATGAATAACAACCACAAGCATTGCACTTATGCATGTACTACTAAGTGATCATCCAATACAGTTTTTAAAATTGAAAAGAAAGTGACCAATGTTGGCCCTTTTATCAAAGTCCAAAGTGTTCTCACAACAAATCAAATAGGGCAAAATTACTCAATTACTATGAAATGTGCAGTTCAAGGTCATGAAAATAGGCCTTTATAAAATGAGGTTTCAATGACATTTTAGAAAATACAATATCAGAGACTCCATCTCAAACATAAAAACTGGTTTTCTAAATTTATATGTTTAATCCCAAGAACAATCATACATCTAACAAAATGATTATGTTTATCTGACAAAGCAATAACCTACCACTTTAAAGATGTAAGGCTCTGTTTATCTTCAAATAAGCAACTAAGCCTCAGTTTCCATATCCCATATATGGGAGTAATAATAACCTTGCCAAATCCACTGCATGGAGTTGTTGTAATTATCAAGTGAGATACTGTATTTGAATGGTTTTATGAACTATAAAGTTCTAAACAAATGTAATATATACTTGTAAAAACTGGATCTTGGGTATAACTTTTCACATCTCTAAGTAAACACTCTGTACAAATGCTTCCTAACAGAAAACACTCTCTCACGATAGGAGAACAAAACTGCTCTCTTCACATTCTGTTGCTGTTTCTGAATTTTACTCCTTCCCTTGGAGTCTGAGGTAACACTCCACCATGTTCAAGCCCCTAATTAAAAACTCCTTGGTGGCTATGTTAAAATGTTAGAGAACAGAGCTCTCAACTCGAGAATTTTTATAGTTAAAATAAACAAAGACCAATCAAATAGTATAAAAGCCAGAGTGTTATATCTAGGGCAAAACCAAAACAGTGGAATGTGGCAACAGTTGGTGATATTTATGAAAAATAAAAATAAAAACAAAGACCAATACTCTCTAAAGCAGAAAGCCATAAACTTGAATGGAAAAAAATAAAATATTCCTTAATTTTAACTGAAATTTACACTTCCTTAAATTTTGAATGTAGGAAACTAACCATACCAGCATTAGCAATACATGAGACTTTGTCATTAACAGAAACCATACATAATTTATATCACAACTGCTGCAGACATCTCAAAACACTGTTCATACTTATTACCACTTAGAAAATATGGTCGTTTTTAGACCTGCGGCTAGATCTTGTTGTTTAATTCATTAATAAAGAAACACAAATCACAACTTAAAATATTGATAACTGTAATTTAATATAATTGACTTCCTTTGTTATCCTATGTATTCCATTTTATGCATTCAAAAAGATTATTCCCAAACGAGAATCACAGGATGCACAAGACTGTCAAAGGGTATTAAGAACCCCAACTCTAAAGGGAGATGTACCGTCATATGATAACCTAGTTTAAGAAACATGAATTACATGGCTCTCATGTCATAATACAAGTAGTACAGTCTTCCCTTCGTATCCATGGTGAGTGGTTTCATGACCACTGAGGATACCAAAATTCGTGGAAGCTCAAGTACCTTATATAAAATGGTATAGTGGTGGACTTCCTAGGTGGCACAGTGGTTAAGAATCCGCCTGCCAATGCAGGGGACATGGGTTCGATCCCTGCTCCAGGAAGATTCCCACATGCCACGAAGCAAGGAAGCCAGTGTGCCACAACTACTGAGCCTGCACTCTAGAGCCCGTGTGCCGCAACTACTGAAGCTCACGCACCTAGAGCCCATGCTCTGCAACAAGAGAAGCCACCACATTGAAGAGTAGCCCCTGCTTGCCACAACTAGAGAAAGCCCGTGTGCAGCAACGAAGACCCAATACAGCCAATAAATAAATAAATAAATAAATTTTTTAAAAAATGGTAGTTTGTGTATAACCTATGTACATCCTCCCACATATTTTAAATCATCTCTAGATTACTTTTAATATCTAATACAATGTAAACACTATGTGAAAATTGCTAGTGCACAGCAAATTCAAGTTTTACTTTTTAGATCTTTCTGAAATTTATTTTTCCAAATGTTTTCAATATACAGTTGGTTGAATCTACAAATGTAGAACCCACTAATATGAAGGGCCAACTGTATACATTTACTTTGACTGACCAAGCTATTCCTAGAAACAGAATTTTAGGGAAAAAATTCAATCATGATACAAAAAGCTTATTAAACTACCCACGAGAAAACTGATACAGGGTAAAATCATAAAGCAATAATAAAACATTTCAAATGTTACTGTGGCTAATTTTTTTTAAGTCCTTATCTGTTAGAAATACATACTGAAAGACTGACTGGTAAAATAATATGACTAGGCTTCATTTTAAAGTACTACAGAAAAAAAAAGAACAAGTAATAGAAGAAATAAGAATGACAAGAGAGGCTAACTGTACTGTTCTTTTTACTTTTGTGTATGTTTGTAATTTTCCATTATAAAAAGTTTAAAACTATATTCAGGTTAATGTCACACATAATAACAGGTTTACCAAGGATTGTTAAGAGATGTATGGGGGCATATTACTAACTGCTAAATAAGGGCCAGATCAAAATGAACCACATTCTTTCATTTTGTTTCTCAGTGTCACCAGTTTGAACCACTGCATTCATTCGTATATTCCTGGTAACAGCATATTTGCTGGAAACAGTCTTTCTAAGAAATGGAAGAAGAACAAAGATATGAAAGTTCCTTAGGTGATTATAACTAAGGCTATTTTGGGGAAAGAGACTAATTCTTAATAGTTTTACCAAGCATAACATGAGCTCTATGACATAACTCTTAAAAACTGGATGTCAATAAAACACACAACCATTTGCTCCAGTAGATGTACCATGATCTTTATAACTCAAGTGCAACAGTGGTCATCAAGTACAAATTTGGACATGAGTAGCATTATACACAATCTACTATCTAACTTTCAAGTAATATCAGATATTCAACAAAAAAAAATTTTTTCCATGAGTATGGAAGAGTTCTTTATTTGATTATCTTACTGTAACAACTACACTAGTATTTCTTCTATGATACTATGATAGCATAAATATTATCTTGATAAAGCAAGCAACTGATATAAATTATCTCCACTTGTTTGGCACAATAAGAAATTTGTTATTCAGTTCCTAATTGCTAGAAATTACCATGTGTCTATGCATCCTCATTTACCCCTATAGAGGATCTGAACAGACCACATCTCTTCTGGGTTAACACGTTACAAGAATAAGTGAACACCCACATGTGGCAGCAAAAAAAAAAAAAAAAGACAGACTGTATATAAATGTGAAAATCTCTAAGTTTAGGTATAACTTAGTAACAGATTTTTTTAAAAACCTCTTTGAGAAATCTCAATAATATCTTTAAAAGCATATTTTAATGTAAAACATAAAAAACGAAACTAAAAAATATATTTCTTTACATACCTATCCTTTTAGACAGCTATTTCTAAGTTATTTGATAACTATAAAAATTGGAAGCAACAGGTGTTAAGTAATAGGAAATCTGCCACTTTCAGAATACAGTTCTTTTCCCTATGGTTTCACACCTGTCAAATGTTTGCTTCAATCATCCATTCATTCTCCCTTTACTCAGACAATAATGTTTTTAATCTTTTTTACCCCTTGAGACCCTTTAAAGCACACAAGTTTACTACTAAAAATAAATACAATGTGCAAATACTTTCTTAAAACTCACACTAAAAATGCTCAAATTTCTGGTTTATTCAGATATAAATTTGAACCCTATGGAATGTCAGCTTGGTCACTGATAAAATAGGGATTATTGTATTGGCTCTGTGCAGGCTGCTGTGCAGAGATAATGGCCATATATAAACTAAAAGGAGACCTAATGCCAACTTTACTTTCTTTTTTAAACATTATTCACTGGGAAAATGTACACATATAGATTGTGTAATGCCCACTAATATGTATTACGAGAAATTATGGCTTACCTTGAAACATGCCTCAGAAGGTAGAAAGAATTCAAACTGAGCTAGAAGAGTATTATTATGATCCAATACAACAATTCAGTCAGCAAGTATTTATGAAAATTGATGTAAAATCTTATATTTGTGTGTCAGCTGATATCTGTTGAGTACATCCCCTTCTGTCATTCTAAAATTATTTCTATCTATGCCAGATTTTTCTAGGTAAGTGAAAGGATTTTTTACAAATTATAAATTCCTAAAAAATATTAGCTGTCTGAGATTAAAATTTTTTAACAGTACTAAGCAGAAAAAGCAACCTATACAATTTGATATTCAGGTCTCATTGGGCATTGAAGGCCCAAGTAATAATACAAAGCAGGCCACTAGTGACTTTGATAACCTCCCTTTTTAAAATCATTCTCTTAGCCAATTATACTCCAAAAGCCCGATATCCTTATGCATTTGAACCAATCTCTCTCAAGTTGTGTAATGACTGGGTAAATGTAATCTAATAAAGCCAATGATAATAACAATAATGGCTAACTTCCATCAAGCATATAATATGCGCAGGTACTTTCCTACACCCTAATCCAGGCAGATACTAAAGGCTCTCAGTATAATGAGTAAATCAAGAAAGAAAATATATAGGAAATAAGAACTCCATTGCAAAAGAAATGCAAAGAGAATTTCTAGGAAAATGGTGAACAGGCTCTAAGATGACAACTGTACAGTAAGCCTAGTATGCCTAGAAAACTTCCCCTGCCATACTAACTTATAATTTAGTTGCAAAGGGACTAAGGAAGGTGCAAGAGAGGAAATAATTGATAATCCGATGTGTCTTACTGTACTGCAAGAAGCTTTACAGAGATGACAAGCATATTTTTTTTCTGGATTTATGCAAGTATATGTATTTTCTTTAAGGAGGAGGATATCAGAGTTAAATCTTGAAGAAGAATCAAGAAACAGCTGCATGAACATGTCATTTAGAAACAAGGAGTAAAATACCAAAAGAAGGAGCAAAAAGAGTTACTAGTGATTAAAAATAAAGATTAGACATTAGGGTAGGGAAAGGTTGGTAGGAACAAGATGAAGGACCTCTGTTTTTAATTTTAAGCCTTATGGCACTATGTGCACTTTAAGTATATCCATATAATTTGTTTAAAAAATATAAATATGTAAATAAATAACAAAGATAAGTAGAAAAATGAAAGAGAAGACCCCTCAAAGTCCCCAATTTCCATTTTGCCTGTCTCTAAAATAATCCAAGCAGAGACAAGATAGATAAACACAAGTTAGGAATGTTCTAGATGAGATTCCTGTACTAGATAAGAGATAGAGTTGACAACCTCTAAATTGCTAAGTGCAAACCCTTGGATCACTTCTTTATTCCATGTCCTTTTAAGGACGTGGAATATATACATACATATATAATTTCATATATATAAAACTTATAGGAGAATACTTATATTACCTGTTTCTTTTAAAAAAAGCAGTATATATTTTCTTCAGCCTATCTTCCAGGAATTTTACTCACACTAAGTGCCAATCACATGCAATGCTCTGTACTCTGTACCCTCACAAGAGAAGACAGGTATTATCAACTCACATTTTATTAATAAAACTGAATGCCAATAAATTCAGTAACTTGTTCTAAGTTACCAAGTAGTAAACAATGGAGTCAGAAGTCACACCCGTATCTGTATGACTCTAAATCCCATTCACACTACTGTACAGTGTCTTATTTCTTAACTCATTGAATAATTATTTACTGTGTGCTCTCCTTGTGTTTGCACAGTATTCTATATGCTATATAAAGTGATAAAACAGACAAGTCCCTGCCCTTTACAGTAATAACATTCTAATAAGAAAGAGAAAAAATGATCATATAATTACATATTATAATGCCAGAAAATGATAAATACAAGGAAGGGTAAAAAGCTAGAACAGAGAAGCAGCAGATCTTTTTAGTTAGGGTGATGAGAATGACCTTTAAGCAGATATGAATAAGCAGTTTGAATAAGGAATCAAGTCATATGACAATCTGGGGAAAAACATGATAGGTAAAGAGAAAGAAAAAAAATTTAAAAATCTTAGGCAGAATTGTTTGTTCAAGGATGAACAAAAAGGCCACTGAGGCTAAAATGAGCAAGGCAGAGGAGATTAGTAGGAATATGAAGTTAGAGAAAGGCAGGAGCCAGATCATATAGTCTTACAGACTATTAGAAAATTCATTCTTTTCCTGGTTATAATACAAGCCGCTGGAGGGCTTTAGGCAGAGGTTATAAATGATCTGATTCATAACTTTTAAAAATCTTTTTGACTACAACGTTGAAAATTGACTGAGGCGGGGTGGAAACAAGATCAAATTTTAAAAGGTACACAAAATTCAAGATCAACAGCTTTCAAATATTCCAGCCTCCAGTCTCATGTGACTATTGACCATTTGAAATATGGCTCATCTGAACTGAGATGTGCTTTAGGTGTAAAATACGTGCCAGATTTGAAGATTTTTAGTAGGAGTAGAAAAAAAGTAAAAGAATTTTTTACATTTATTATGTTATTATGTTAAAATACTATTTTAGATATATGGGGTTAAATAACATGATTAAAATTAATTTCACTTGTTTCTATTTTTTTTAATATAGCAACTATAAAATTTTACATTACAAATATGGTTCCCATTATATATCTGACAGTGCTGATCTGGATGGTAACTTGACAAGAATTTTAAAGGTGAAGGAGGTAAGAAGTATTGGATTTGGGATTCATTTTGAAGTAGAGCCTACAAAAGTTCTTGGAAGAGTAAATGTAAGGAGTAACAAAAGGAGAGGAATCATTCTGATTCCAAAAGTTTTGGCCTCAGGAACTGCGTAAATGGTGGTGAAATATACTAAGATGGGGAAGTCCAGGTAGAAACTTATGTCTGAGCTGCCCTGTTGGATATCCCAATAGCCATGTCAGGTCACGGTCTCAGCATTCACAATAAAGGGAGCCTCATTCATAGAGAGTACATGTAAATGGTACCCCTGCAGTTATGCAGTGTTCAGTCTAAAAGCCTGTCCAACAACCCTGTGTCAAGTATTCTCTGAGTAATGTAGAATCACCAAATATTGCTGACTGTTAGAACTAGTGCAGACACATTCTGCTAATAAGAACATGAGGAAATACAGTAACTAGTAGTTTAAATGTTTTAACCTAACAACCCACAATCCAAATGCTAGCTCCAACACAGTCAAGTATAACCTCTTTGGCCCTCAGTTTACTCACTTCTAAAATGAAGGTAATACCCACCTCAAGCAATGAGCATTAAATAAAGTAAGGTACGTAAGGTAATTAACATTATACCTGTTGCGCAGTAATAGCTTGATACATTACAGCTATTAATAAAATCATGAAATACGAAATGGGATAAGTAACAGAGCCACAAAAGATTTTTGAAGAGTTTCATTCTCTATTAATATTAGAATATACAGTACCTTATTTCAGAATTCTCCAAAATTAAAATGTGTTACCTGTAAGTAGTGTTTGGAACATAGACATCCCTTGCAGGAAACTCCAAAATTTCTCTGGTAGGTCTTACTCTACTGTCAGGGTAAAGCTTCACCTGAAGCAGCTCTGGTGTTAGGCAATAATGGGGATTTTCAGGTGCAGGAGAAATGTCTATTTTCAGCTGAGCTGCATATAAAAATATATTATAAAAACAATGTAAACATAATAAATAACTTCACACTAAAAGTTTTTTTGGAAGGATTTAGACCCTATTTTTGCAAGAAGTCTGGGAAGAAACCAAAATTGCTATCATCTTAGACCTCTAAATTATTTCGTCTTATCAAGTCTCAAAGTTACAAGTTACTAATACAGACATAAAGACATAAAATAATTAATGCTTACTGAATGAATGAATGAATGGAAAGAAAGGGGGAGGCAAAAAAGAAGAAAAAAGAGGGATCTAGTATAGAAACAAGCCAACATTTTGCAGACTAAATGATTTAGTTGAAACTTGGTGGATTTCAAAATAGTTTTACTCTGGAATGGTTTGCTCTGATCATAATATGAATGTATTTCTGAATATCTATTATCACATGTATATTTTTTCCTCTAAAAAATAATTTTAAGCCACAATATTATTCATCATTCTCATTTCAGTACTCAAATTATCCAAGGTACTGAATCCTGCATCCAATCTTTTAGGCTACATGAGAGTACAATAATGAAATGAAGAAGACTGACAAGTACCAAGCACAAAAAGACATATGGGCCAAGTAAGTGACAAAGAGGAATACATAATTACAAAAACTACAATTATTAATGATAATAATAGTTGTCATCACGTCTACACAAAATTTTTAAATACCTGTAATAGGTCTTAGTCGCCGTAAAACGGAAGATGGCCTTCTCATATCAGCAAGGAATTTGTACAGATCTTCATCGCTTAAGCGATCTCCTTCCTGATTTTAAAAATAGAGGAAAAAGTATTAGACTTAAAAAATATAGTACACTGAAAATAAGTTTATATTGCCTGTTAATACTCCTGCCTTCTTCCCTCAATTTAGTTTGAATGAAAAGTAAAATTAAAGTAATACAATTATGATTAAAAATAAATATGCTAACTTATTTTCTTCTTTCTATGCTTCTGAGCTGTATTAAGAGTTATAATATTGCTATCTATTTTTTAATTTTATAGATTCATTTACAGCCCATTATCTATATTTATCAGGTATTACAGGGCAGTCTAAAATATAGAAAAATTGATGCAAGTTAGAGGGAGAAGAAGAGAAGAAAAACAAGAATACAGACACAAAACAGATGTGTGTGTGTGTGTATATATGTGTATATATATACACACATATATATGACAATTATAAATTGTCACACTTGAATTTTCATTTGTCTCTTCAACTTTATATCATCAAATTTCTTAAATGCAAATATAGAGCACTGGCTACATTTGAAAAAGGAAAGAAGTAACAACAAAAAACTCCTCAAAAAAAAAAAAGACAACTATCCTGATAATAAGACCAGAAACAAAACTCTAAAAAGACCTCAATCAATGGGAAAAGAGACAAACAAAAAAACAAAACCAGGTCTAATTAACAAAGAATTTTCAATTTAATGTAATATTTTTCTTACAGTTAAAATAGGTAGAGATTGATTTTATTCTCTTATTCAAGAATCAGTCTTTAGATTTCACTAATCCAAAACTCCTGAATTTGACATCTTATTATTTTTAATGCACTGTTCACATAATGTCTTTTTATCTTATTTGGTAATAAACATACTTAGGGCTCCTTTATTACTGTGAGTTCACCTTGAGCCAAACTCCATTTGTTCACAATTGTATTCTAAACATGATATGGAACTGATCTTCTTTTAACCCATTATTTCAAAAAGTGATTTTTAATTTCTAAGTGACTAGAGATTTTTGTTAATACTTTTATAAATGGTTTTTAGTTTTACTGAGTTATACTTTGAGAATTTGACTTCAAGAAGATTTTTTCAGTGACGTAATTTACAACTAAGTATTGTAAATGTTCCATCAGTTGCAAAAAATAGTATATTCTCTCCTTTTGAGTACAGAAATTAATACAGATCTTCAAATGGTCCTTATTTAGAATACGTTCAGATTATCTCAAGATTCAATTATTTCTGGCTGCATAACTTAAATTGATTATATTAATGCCCTCCATTCTTTACTCCCCACCTCTTTCCACACCTTTTACTGGGTGGGACACAAATCTTTCCCCTAGGCTTGGCCATGTGACTTGTTCTAACCAGCAAGCAACATGATATAGAGACTTGAAAAATATTTGCGTAAGTAAGCTTGCCCCCCTCTCTGAAACGTCTGTCACTGCTATAAGAACATGATCAAGTTGGCCTGCTAGAGGATAAGAGTAGAAGTTGAGAGACATGGAAAAGGTCTGAATCACTTCAGTTTTCCCAGCAGAAAACAGTCTAGATCAGCTGACCCCAGTCAATCTCCAAACATGTGAATAAGCCTAGCTGACACTCATTCCTCCACACTACATATTTACCGCTATGCACTCCTGAAGCAACACAGAACTTCTATACATGTCAACAAATAGAACAAGTGTCCTTAAAACCAATGTATGGATTTAATTTTTGTTTTTAAATCACCATGTGTTTCCAATAATTTTGGCCTGACACATTCAAACCTGTACATAAACACTCCCGATTACTATATCCCAATCATGGACAGTAACATCTCATTAATTAAAAAAAACAAAAAACTTGCCTTCTGTATCTCATTTAGGAGAAATTGTACCTTGAATTCTACTTTATTATTAAAATTGTAATCTCTCCTTTTTACTTAATATGCACTTGCCTGATGCACAATATTCTAGCTATTTAAAAATACTTATAAAAATCATATATGCTAATGGTTAAAAAATTAGAGAACTGTACAAAAGTCAAGTGTAAATGCTTTCCATTGCTCCATATTTCCAGCAATCACCCTTTTTTAAGTTTTCATAATCACTTTGTTCCAGTTTCCAGTTACCGGTCTCCAACAGTGTCCAGTACATGATGAATGCTCAAAAAAATATTTATTGGATCAGTAGGTAGGTAGGAGGGTGGATTGATGCTTAGTACACCATGAATGCTCAAAAAATATTTGTTGAATAAACAGGTGGGTGGGTGGATGGATGACTTGTTCATTTCAGTTTATAATACTAGTTCAGTAATAAAGCAGGCTGAAGGGAGAAAAAAAAAAGAGCTGTGGAAATAGTGGCAGAAGCGGTATACCAGCTGAAGAAGAAGAAAGAGAGATGTTATAGCTACAAAGTTGTGTCACTGTAACAAGTGAATCTACTGCCCTGTTTCCATAGCTAAATTTGGCCTATCAACTCATCCAAGTAACATTGTGGCCTTTTATAGACTCCTTCTTGCACTATTACCTATAATAAAAAGGCCCTTACCACTTCAGACACTTCTCACCTGCTTTATTTTCCATTAGACTTTCTCAGAACAGCTGCCTGTGAAAGCTACTGACATGTAACTGAGGGAAGGGCTTCAAGTAGACAACTACCTGTCAAATTATAACACATTCTGACCTAAACACCTTGCTCTCTCAAGTTATATGGTGTCACTAGGCCAAGATTTTCTCCTCTTATTTACAATAACACCACAGAAAGAGGAATTCTGAGACAATACTTAGCATTTTCCTATCATCTGCTCCAAAATACATGCATGGTACCCTTCTACAGTTTATCACACTAATAAAAATTTTCTCCCATTCTTATATGGTTCTGCTCATCTGGTTACTTTAAACAGACTTTCAAAATTTTCTTATCTTGATTCAGAGTATAAAATTGATTTTACCTCAAAATCCAGTAGCATATACACCACATACGCACATATACACAGGTGTGAGTGCACACAAAAACTGGAGGGAAAAAAGCCTACTGAAACAATATTTAACTTCACTAAGTACAATGCCCTATTATTTTTCTATTCTACTAGTTTGTTTTTTTTAAACTGGGTGTTATCTACTAAATTTCCATTGCCATTATTGGATCACGACCAGCATTTGAAAACTACGGATTTAACTCAAGTACAGGAAATACCTTTGCAAAGAACAAAGTATCTCTCATCAAGAACTTTTTGGACCTATAAACTCACCTATAAAAATAATTTTAGCACAAAGATGTACTATTAGAGCCTGAAATTTCTATCCATATATCATGCATGTGGTATGTTAGGTGAAAAAAACACTTGCAGGGGAGGGGGTGGGGTTGGGGGAAACAGATGTAACCACACACCTACTCTGACTAAGAAAAAATTCATAAGCCATCAATGCTTAAGAAAAGTTAAAATATTAAAATTAAGAAATGTGGATGACTGATTTTGAAGCAAATAAATATAATGATAAAACAACAGGTATAATTTTTTCTTATACTTTTTATTTTTATTCTTAATTTTTTTAACTTCCTGAAATCACAATTATTATTACATGTAGATGTACTACATGGACAATTATGATTTTTCTAAAATCAAATGAAATTTGTGTACAAATAGCCCCCTAGAATTCCTCCATGACAGAACAATACCTGCTTAAAAAAATTTGTCACTGTGAGAGTAGCAGGTCGAAAGCTGGTCAAGTTGCAAGCATCATCTCCACTTGTTGTCCTTTCAAGTGATCTTCTGCCAACAATACTAGAATTTCTCCTCTCTGACCAAGACCCCTTTCGTTCTATCAAGGGAAAAAAGTAAAATACTTATTTCTATAATATTTAAAATGTGTTTTAAAGCAGCCTTCCAAACACTGGAAAATATTCACTAAAGTTGAAAATTATCCCCTCAGCATACTGATTACAGTACAAGAATTGCACTTCTGGAGAGATCTATAAGGAAGCATTACACCTCAATATTTGCATTCTCTTTTAAAACTTCTCCAGTCTCTACCACACAAAGGTTATGCATATAACCAAAGATGAGCTATGAAGATCAGCTATAGAGGAATTATGTATTTTATTAGGAAATATTCACACAACGTAAATTTTAGTCATCATATAATGGTCCCTCAGTCTTAACATTTGAATTTGAAACAGAATTTAAGATAACCTGCAGTCAAAGTCTTTGTAACACAACCTTATTATTCAAAACCAATAGAGCAACTGTGTTGAAGATCAACAAGGAAATAGAAAACAAACAAAACTATAAACAAACTAGACCTAACAGGCATCTATAATATACTCCACTAAGCAAAAGCAAAACACACATTCTTCTCAAGCACACACAGGAAATTCTCCAAGACAGACTATATAATAAACTATAGAACAAAATACAATAAATTCAAATGGACTGAAATGACATAAAATATATTTTCCAAAAACAATGAAATTAAGCGACAAATCAACAACAGAAAATTTGGGAAATTCATAAGCATGTGGAAGTTAAGCAGCATACTTTTCAATAACCAATGTATCAAAGAGGAAATAACATGGGAAATTAAAAAACACTTAAGATATGGGAAAATGAAAATACGAAATCCCCAAAGATCTGATATATCACTAAAGAAGCTCTTAGAGGGAAATTTATAGCTGTAAACGTTTATATTAAAAAAGAAGAAAGATCACAAATCAGTAACTTGACCTTACATCTTAAGAAATCAGAAAAAGAAGAGAAAACTAAACCCAAAGCAAGCATTAGAAAGGATACCAAAAAAGACAACAACTGAGTGGAAATAAATGAAATAGAAACTAGGAAAAAAACAGAAAAAAAAATCAATTAAACCAAAAACTGATTCTTCAAAAACATAAAATTTTTAAAACTTTAGCTAAACTAATGAAGAAAAAAATACATAGAAAGGACTCAAATTACTAAAATCAGGAATGAAAGAGGAGACATCACTACAGACCTTAGAGAGAAAAAGGATTATATTGCAATACTATGAATAATTGCAGGTCAACAGTTAGATTAG
Organism: Hippopotamus amphibius kiboko; assembly: GCF_030028045.1. NCBI lineage: Eukaryota > Metazoa > Chordata > Mammalia > Artiodactyla > Hippopotamidae > Hippopotamus > Hippopotamus amphibius. The sequence goes on along the minus strand of NC_080186.1, from coordinate 81,278,490 downwards.
ATAACAATTAGATACTTTAGATGAAATGAACATATTTCTAGAAAGACACACAGTACTGAAAATGACTCTCAAGATAAGAGAGAAAATATGAATAGACCTAAAACAAGAGATCTAATTAGTAATGAAAATATTTACCACAAAGCAAAGACCAAGCCAAGGTGGTTTCACTAGTGAATTCTTCCAAACTTTCAATGGGGAATTAATACCAATTGTTTACAAACTCTTCCAAAAAAAAGAAGGAAGAATTCACAACTTATTTTCTATGAGGCCAGTATTACCCTGATATCAGTACCAGATAGAAACAGGAAGAAAAACTACAGACCAATATCCCTTAGAAATATAGAAGCAAAAATACTAAACAAAATACTAGGAAACTGACTCTAACAACACCATATAAAAAAGTGTATACCATGACCAAGTGAGACTTCTCCCAGAAATGTAAGATTAGTTTAACACCCAAAACCAATCAATTCATGCAACACACTAAACTAAAAGACTACAGGACAAAAACTACACAAATCATCTCAATAAAAGCAAAGAATGCATTTTACAAAATCCAATATCCTTTCATAGTAAAAACACTCAAAAAGTTAGGAATAGAAGGGAATGTCCTCAAACTACTACATTACATCTGTGAAAAACCTACAACAAACATCACACTTGATAGTGAAAGAATGAACGCATTTCCCCTAAGGTCAGGAATAAGAGGACGATATTCACTCTTGCCATTTTTTTTTAATATTGTATAGGAGGTTCTAGTCTAGATAATTAGAAAAGAAAAATAAACAAAGACATCCAGATGGGAAAAGAAAAAGTAAACCTATTTTTATCTCCAGATAACACATGATCGTGTGTATGGAAAATGAATAGATGAAATAAACATATTTCTATAAAGACACACAGTACTGAAAATGACTCTCAAGATCTTAAAGAATCCAGAAAAGAAAAAAAAAATGGAATTAATAAACATGTTCAAAAAGGTTTCAAAGTTCAAGGTCAATATTCAAAAGCCAACTGTATTTCTATCACTAGAAATGAACATTATGAAAATGAAATTAAGAAAATCATTCCAGGGACTTCCCTCATGGTCCAGTGGCTAGGACTCTGTGCTCCCAATGCTGGGGGCCTGGGTTAGATCCCTGGTCAAGGAACTAGATGCCACATGCCACAACTAAGAACCAGCACAACCAAATAAATAAATAAATTTTTTTTTTTAAAAAAAGGAAAGAAAAGAAAACAATTCCATTTAAAATAGCATCAAAAACCAATAAAGTACTTGGATAATCATTTAACAAGAGAAGGGCAAGATTTATACACTGAAAACTACAAAATATTGTTTAAAAAATTTTTTAAGATCTAAATAAATGGAAAAACATTCCATGGATTGGAAGACAATATTGTTATGAGGGCAACATTCTCCAAATTGATCTACCAAATCAATGTAATTCCTATCAAAATTCCAGCTGCCTTTGTGCAGAAATTAATAGCTGATCCTAAATTTATTATGAAAATGCAAGAGCTCAAAGTAGTCAAAACAATCTCAAAAAAAAAACTGAAGAACCCACTATTCCCAATTTAAGAACTTACTGCAAAGCTAAAATAATACAGTATAGTACTAGCATAAATTTAGACATATAAAAAAAAGGAAAAGAATGGAGAGTCCAGAAATAAACCCATGTATCTACCATCGACTGATTTTCAACAAGAGTGCCAAGACCGGACTTCCTAGGTGGCGCAGTGGTAAAGAATCCGCCTGCCAATGCAGAGGACATGGGTTTGAGCCCTGCCCTGGAAAGATTCCACATGCCATGGAGCAACTAAGCCCGTGCGCGACAACTATTGAGCCTGTGCTCTAGAGCCTGTGAGCCACAACTACTGAGCCCATGTGCCACAACTATTGAAGCCCACACGCCTAGGGCCTGTGCTCCACAACAAGAGAAGCCACTACAATGAGGAGCCTGCGCACCACAATGAAGAGTAGCCCCCACTCACAGGAACTAGAGAAAGCCCGTGTGCAGCAACGAAGACCCAACGCAGCCAATAAATAAATAAAGTTAATTAATTATAAAAAAAAAAAAAGAGTGCCAAGACCATTCAATAAAGAAAGAATAGTCTCTTCAATAAACTGTGTTGGGACAATGAGATATCTACATAAAAAGAATGAAGCTGGACTCTTACCTCTCACCATAACAGAAATTAACTCAAAATGGACTATACCCAAATGTAAGAGTTATAACCATAAAACTCTCAGACAAAAACATACAAGTAAATCTTTTGAATTTTCGATTAGGTAATTTCGATCAATTTGCTTTCTTAGGTACAACACCAAAAGCACAAGCAACAAAAGAAAAACTGAACATCAAAATTTAAAACTTCAGTGCTGCAAACAATACCATCAAGAGCATAAAAGGACAACCCACAGAATGGGAGATAATATCTTCAAAACCTTTATTAAAAAAGGGACTTGTATCCTGAATATATAAAGAAGTCTTACAACTCAATGACAAGAATACGAAAAAAGCCAGTTAAAAAATGAGCATCAACTAAATAATAAGAAAAAAAGCCATTAAAAAATGGACAAAGGATATGACTATATATTTCTCCAGGAAAGATATACAAACAATAAATGCACACAAAATGAAATCAAACATCATTAGCTATCAGGGAAAGGCAAATCCAAACCACAATGAGGTACTACTTCACCTAGGATGGCTCTGTTCAAAGAACAGATAATAAAAGCACTGGCAAAGATGTGGAAAAAGTGGAACCTTCAAATGTTGCTAGTGGAATTTTTAAATGGTGCAGCCACACTGGAAAACAGTCTGGCAGTTCTTCAAAAGGTTAAACATAGAATTATAATGTTACCAGCAATTTCATTTCTGGCTATATGTCCAAGAGAAATGAAAGCATATGCCCATACAAAAGCCTGTACATGAACGTTCATTGCAGCATGATTCATAATGAACAAAAAGTTGAAACAACCCAAATGTCCATCAACTGATGAATGAATAAATAAAATGTGGTATATTCATACAAGGGACTCTTATTCAGCAATGAAAAGAAATGACATACTGATACAGGCTACAACATGGATGAACCTTTCAAACATTACGTTAAGTGAAAGAAACTACTCACAAAAGACTACATATTGTATAATTCTAACATGAAATGTCTGGCATAGGCAAATCCATACAGACTAAACAGGTTACAGGTTGATTAGGTTTGGGGACTTGAGGAGAATGAAGAGTGACCACTAATGAGCATGAAAGTGTTCCAAAATTAGATTGTGGTGACAGTCCCAGAACCTTATGAATGTAACAAAAAACACTGAATCATATATCTGAAATGGGTAAATTCAATTGTACTTATGTGAATCAGATTTCAATAAACCTATTAAAGGAAAAAAAGAAAACCCTTTTTATGCCTCATTACATTGCAAAGTTTACAAGTAAAACAAACCTATATAAGAAAAAGAAAAAATACACATGTAGAAATATTTTATATAAAATTCTTACCTCCAGTGCTTATTTCTACCTCTGTAGAATCTCTTTCCAAACTCCCAGCACTGCTAACAATATTCATTAAATGGATGGCAGTCCAAGCAAAAGGCATGCGATATTTCCCAAGTCTCTGGCAGAACTGATCAGCTTGACTTTTTAGCTTCTCCAATTTTTCCTTATTCTGCAAAACAAAACTTTATACATTATATGATTATGCTCAAAAGACATGAATTAAAGGCTATTTCATAATATATAAAGGAAAATATAAAGGTTAAGAATTCTCAATTCTCAGCAAACATGGAAAAACAATCTGTACCTTTCAGAGATCAATTAACAGTATATTATCTTAATTACTAAACAACCTCAACCAGTTCTACAAATGCATGTAGAAGCCTTTAAGATTTCTGTTTGTGATGATCTTATGTTGGGAGAAAGGAGAGCAAATGTCAAACATGTTTATGTACTACAAGTACTATTTTATAAAAGGAAACAACTATGTTCTAGTCATTAATTGCCAACCACAAAATATTCTAGGTTATGACTTATCAAATTTTATTATTCTAAAAAAGATGTAAACAGCTGAGCCATTTTGAAATAATCATTAACTTATGGCCACCATGAGGTGAGAGTAAGGGGCACAAATACACCAACAATAAATAAGCCCAAAGTTGGAATCAAAGAAGCAAACAAAAGAAGAAGGACAAGAGGACTAAACCCTGGGAAAAGACTATCCAAACAGAGAGGAATCAAGATGGTGGAGTAGGAGAACGGACGCTCACTCCCTCTTGCCAGAGCACCGAAATTACAACTGCTGAACGATCACTGACAGAAAGACACTGGAACTCACCAAAAAAAAACATCCCACACCCAGAGACAAAGGAGAAGCCGCAATAAGACGGTAGGAGGGGTGAAATCGCGTTACAATCAAACCCATAAATGCTGGGTGCGTGACTAACAAGCTGAAGAACAGTTATACCACAGAAGTCCACCCACTAAAGTGAGTGTTCTGAGCCCCACGTTAGGCTTCCTAACCTGGGGGTCCAGCAACGGGAGGAGGAATCCCCAGAGAATCAGACTTTGAAAGCCAGTGAGATTTGACTGCAGGACCTCAACAGGACTGGGGGAAACAGAGACTCCACTTTTGGAGGGCACACAAAAAAGTGTGCTCACCAGGACCAGGAGGAAGGAGCAAGGACCCCACAGGAGACTGAACCAGTCCTACCTGCTGGGGTTGGAGGGTTGCCTGCAGAGGTGGGGGGCAGCTGTGGTTCACTGAGGAGACAGGGGCACTGGCGGCAGGGGTTCTGGGAAGTGTTCACTGATGTGAGCCCTCCCAGAGTCTGCCATTAGCTCCACCAAAGAGCCTGTAAGCTCCAGTGCTGAGTCGCCTCAGGCCAAACATCAAACAAGGTGGGAACACAGCCTCACCCACTGGAAGACAAGCAGATTAAAGTGTCACTGAGCTCCACCCACCAAATTGGATTAAAGTTTTACTGAGCTCTGCCCACCCAGTCCAACCCACCATCAGTCCCTCCCATCAAGAAGCATCCACGAGCCTCCTCGACAGCTTCCTCCACAAGAGGGCAGACAGCAGTATCAAGCAGTATCAGCAGTATTTCATCTTGTGGAACTGAAAACCACAGCCACAGAAAGATAGAGAAAATGAAAAGGCAAAAGACTTTGTACCAGATGAAGGGACAAGATAAAATGCCAGAAAAACAACTAAATGAAGAGGAGATAGGCACCCTTCCGGAAAAAGAAATCAGAATAATGATGGTGAAGATGATCCAGGACTTTGAAAAAAGACTGGATGCAAAGATCAAAAAATTGCAAGAGAAGTTTACCAAAGACCTAGAAGAATTAAAGAACAAACAAACAGAGATATGCAACACAATAACTGAAATGAACGATACACTAGAAGGAACCAATAGCAGATTAACTGAGGCAGAAGGGCGAATAAGTGACCTGGAAGACAGAATGGTGATCATTACTGATGCAGAAAAGAATAAAGAAAAAAGAATGGAAAGAACTGAAGACAGCATAAGAGACCTCTGGGACAATGTCAAACGCACCAACATTCGCATTATAGGGGTCCCAGAAGGAGAAGAGAGAGAGAAAGGACCTGAGAAAATACTGGAAGAGATTATAGTTGAAAACTTCCCTAACATGGGAAAGGAAATAGCTCCCCAAGTGCAGGAAGTACAGAGAGTCCCAGGCAGGATAAACCCAAGGAGAAACACACCAAGACATATAGTAGTCAAATTGACAAAAATTAAAGAGAGAAAAGTTATTAAAAGCAACAAGGGAAAAACGACAAATAACATACAAGGGAATTCCCATAAGGTTAACAGCTGATTTCTCAGCAGAAACTCTGCAAGCCAGAAGGGAGTGGCATGATATATTTCAAGTGATGAAAGGGAATAACCTACAACCAAGAAAACTCTACCCACCAAGGATCTCATTCAGATTCGATGGAGAAATCAAAAGTTTTGCAGGCAGACAACAGCTAAGAGAATTCAGCACCACCAAACCAGTCTTACAACAAATGCTAAAGGAATTTCTCTAAGTGGGAAACATAAGAGAAGAAAAGGACCTACAAGAACATAAACAAAACAATTAAGAAAACGGTAATAGGAACATACATATTGATAATTACCTTGAATGTAAATGGACTAAATGCACCAACCAAAAGACACAGACTGGCTGAATGGATACAAAAACAAGACCCATATATATGCTGTCTACAAGAGACCCACTTCAGACCTAGGCACACATACAGACTGAAAGTGAGGGGATGGAAAAAGATATTCCATGCAAATGGAAATCAAAAGAAAGCTGGAGTAGCAATACTCATATCAGATAAAGTAGACTTTAAAATAAAAAATGTTACAAGAAGCAAGAAAGGATACTACACAAAGATCAAGGGATCAATACAAGAAGAAGAGATAACAATTATAAATATATATGCACCCAATATAGGAGCACGTCATTACATAAGGCAAATGCTAACAACTATGAAAGAGGAAATGGACAGTAACACAATCATAGTGGGGGACTTTAATAACTCACTTACACCAATGGACAAATCATCCACACAGAAAATTAATAAGGAAACACAAGCTTTAAACGACACAATAAATCAGCTTGATTTAATAGATACCTATAGGACATTACATCCAAAATCAGCAGATTACACGTTCTCAAGTGCACATGGAACATTCTACAGGATAGATCACATTTTGGGTCATAAATCAAGCCATGGTAAATTCAAGAAAATTGAAATTGTATCAAGCATCTTTTCTGACCACAACACTATAAGATTAGAAATCAATTACAGGGAAAAAACTGTAAAAAACACAAACACATGGAGACTAAACAATACACTACTAAATAACCAAGAGATCACTGAAGAAATCAAAGAGGAAATCCAAAATTACCTAGAGACAAATTACAATGAAAACACAACAATCCAAAACCTATGGGACACAGCAAAGGCAGTTCTAAGAGTTAAGTTTATAGCAATACAATCCTACCTCAAGAAACATGAAAAATCCCAAATAAACAATCTAACCTTACACCTAAAGAAACTAAAGAAAGAAGAGCAAACAAAATCCAAAGTGAGTAGATGGAGAGAAATCATAAAGATAAGAGCAGAAATGAAATAGAAACAAAGAAAACAATAGCAAAAATCAATAAAACTAAAAGCTGGTTCACTGAGAAGATAAATAAAATCGATAAACCTCCAGCAAGACTCATCAAGAAAAAGAGGGAGAGGACTCAAATCAATAAAATTAGAAATTAAACAGGAGAAGTTACAATGGACACCACAGAAATAAAAAGCACCATAAGAGACTACTACAAGCAACTATGTGCCAATAAAATGGACAACCTGGATGAAATGGACAGATTCTTAGAAAAGTATAACCTTCCAAGACTGAATCAGGAAGACATAGAAAATATGAACAGACCAATCACAAGGAATGAAATTGAAACTGTGATTAAAAATCTCCCAACAAACAAAAGTCCAGGACCAGATGGATTCACAGGTGAATTTTATCAAACATTTAGAGAAGAGCTAACACCCATCCTTCTCAAACTCTTCCAAAAAACTGCAGAGGAACACTCCCAAACTCATTTTATGAGGCCACCATCACCCTGATACCAAAACCAGACAAAGATATCACACAAAAAGAAAACTATAGACCAATATCACTGATGAATTTAGATGCAAAAATCCTCAACAAAATACTAGCCAACAGAATCCAACAGCACATTAAAAGGATTATACACCATGATCAAGTGGGGTTTATCCCTGGACTGCAAGGATTCTTCAATATATGCAAATCAATCAATGTGATATACCATATTAACAAACTGAAGGATAAAAACCATATGATCATCCCAATAGATGCAGAAAAAGCTTTTGACAAAATTCAACACCCATTTATGATAAAAACGCTCCAGAATGTGGGCACAGAGGGAACCTACCTCAACATAATAAAGGCCATATATGACAAACCCACAGCAAACATCATTCTCAATGGTGAAAAACTGGGAGCATTCCCTCTAAGATCAGGAACAAGACAAGGATGCCCACTCTCACCACTACTATTCAACATAGTTTTGGAAGTCCTTGCCACAGCAATCAGAGAAGAAAAAGAAATAAAAGGAATACAAATTGGAAAAGAAGTCAAACTGTCACTGTTCGCAGATGACATGACACTATACATAGAAAATCCTAAAGATGTCACCAGAAAACTATTTGAGCTAATCTATGAATTTGGTAAAGTTTCAGGATACAAAATTAACACACAGAAATCACTTGTATTTCTATACACTAACAATGAAAGATCAGAAAGAGAAATTAAGGAAACAATCCCATTCACCACTGCAACAAAGAGAATAAAATACCCAGGAATAAACCTAACCAAGGAGGTAAAAGACCTGTACTCAGAAAACTATAAGACTAATGACAGAAATCAAAGTCGACATAAACAGATGGAGGGACATACCACGTTCTTGGATTGGAAGAATCAACATTGTGAAAATGACTATACTACTGAAAGAAATTTACAGATTCAATGCAATCCCGATCAAATTACCAATGGCATTTTTTACAGAACTAGAACAAGAAATTTTACGATTTGTATGGAAACACAAAAAACCCTGAACAGCCAAAGCAATCTTGAGAAGGAAAGATGGAGTTGGTGGAATCAGGCTTCCTGACTTCAGGCTATACTACAAGGTTACAGTGATCAAGACAGTATGATACTGGCACAAAAACAGAAATATAGATCAATGGAACAGGACAGAAAGCCCAGAGATAAACTACGGTCAACTAATCTATGACAAAGGAGGCAAGGATACGCAATGGAGAAAAGGCAGCCTCTTCAATAAGTGGTGCTGGGAAAATTGGACAGCTACATGTAAAAGAATGAAATTAGAACACTCTTTAACACCACACACAAAAATAAACTCAAAATGGATTAAAGACCTAAATGTAAGGCCAGACACTATATAAAACTCCTAGAGGAAAACATAGGAAGAACACTCTTCGACGTAAATAACAGCAAGATCTTTTTTGATCCACCCCCTAGAGGAATGGAAATAAAAACAAAAATAAATAAGTGGGACCTAATGAATCTTCAAAACTTCTGCACAGCAAAGGAAACTATAAGCAAAACGAAAAGACAACCCTCAGAATGGGAGAAAATATTTGCAAACGAATCAACAGACAAAGGATTCATCTCCAAAATATATAAACAGTTCATCCAGATCAATATCAAAAAAACAAACAACCCAATCAAAAACTGGGCAGAAGACCTAAATAGGCATTTCTCCAAAGAAGACATATGGATGGGCAAAAGGCACATGAAAAGCTGCTCAACATCACTAATCATTAGAGAAATGCAAATCAAAACTACAATGAGTTATCACTTCACACTGGCAAGAATGGGCATCATCAGAAAATCTACAAACAGTAAATGGTGGAGAGGGTATGGAGAAAGGGAACCCTCCTTCACTGTTGGTGGGAATGTCAATTGATACAGCCACTATGGAGAACAGTATGGAGGTTCCTTGCAAAACTAAAAATAGAACTACCATATGACCCAGCAACCCTACTGCTGGGCATATACCCAGAGAACACCATAATTCAAAAAGACACATGCACTTCAATGTTCACTGCAGCAGTATTTACAATAGCCAGGCCATGGAAGCAATCTCAATGTCCATCAACAGATGAATGGATTAAAAAAGATGTGGTACATATATACAATGGAATATTACTCAGCTTTAAAAAGGAATGAAACTGGGACATTTGCAGAGACATGGATGGACCTAGAGACTGTCATACAGAATGAAGTGAGTCAAAGAGAAAAACAAATATCATGTATTAACACATATATGTGGAATATAGAAAAATGGTACAAATCAACCGGTTTGCAAGGCAGAAATAGAGACACAGATGTAGAGAACAAACATATGGACACCAAGTGGGGAAAGTGGGGAGGGTTGGGCGGGAATGAACTGGGAGATTGGGATACCAAATAGTACACTCTAAATATATTCAGTTTACCGTATGTTAACTGTATCTCATGAAAATTTCTTAAAAAAAATATAAATAAAAGACTATCCAAACAGTACGTGCTTATTGGGAAGACATCCTGAGGCTGGCTCCACTTTTAGGCTATCCCTCAAACAAACACTAAGGTGGCTTGCAATTGCCAATCAATGGCCCAAGGGTTAATACCTACACTAAAATTTCACACACAGTCTTTCCATGTAGGATGTTGGTGAGGTATACTCCAATGGCAGTGTGGTACATTGGGACTCAGGACTGAGAAAAGATGAAAGGATAGCTAAATAGTAGGACTGTTTATTGCTATATATATTATACCCCCAAAATAGGTTCTTGCTTTAAGAGTACTTAAAGAGAATTAAGGACCCTTATCAAGCTTATGTAAATATGTGAGAGAAGACTGAAATAAGCCACAATTACATACCTATGAGCTTCATATTGCAGGGTAAATTTATTTTGTAAACTACTTTAACCCTAATTTCAACCAGATATCCAGGAATCAGAGAATCATGTACCCATATTAGCAGAAAAGGCTCAATTCTTGTTTCAAGTCTTAGAAAAATAGAAAGCAAAACATTTTCTAGATTTTGGTGATTTGTCCAATACTTGTCAAGCACATCTCTCCTGACTATTTCACATATTAAATCATGTGTTCAAAGATCCAAAAATCACCTGTTATTCTTATAGCTACCACAGGGTATCTGGAATTTGGTAACAATTGTTCACCAATTATTTTTGCTTTATAAGTTTATCCAAGTTCTAGAAATTATCTGATGGCAAATGGAGATTGCATTTTCTATTTTTACCGTATTCCTTAATTATCTGCAGTTAGACAGAGGCCCAGAATACTTCTGCTTTGCTAGGAAAAGTTCCATCAAAATCACTGTTTTGTAAACACAGGAAATTTTTCATTATTTAGGAATTAAACCAAATTAATTTGATTCTCTCCAAGAAAAAAAAAAATTTAAGAATCAATTAGTTTGGGGGTGAGGGAGATTTTAAAGAACAGCATAGCACATGAGTCAACCTAGGTGACAAAGGAAATGAAGAAAGAAAATGCGTAGACCAACAGAAAAAAATGAATTAGCAGTAAAATTCTTTAATATCTTCTGTATAGTATTCTCCCAAATTATAATTTCAGAGATTAGAGGTTGGTTAGGGTTGGGTTTAGGGATCTGAGGGGAATGGAGAGTGACTGCTAATGACTATGAAAGTGAGGGAAATAAAAGGCATGATATTCTACCTTGGTGGCATCTGCTTCTTTGAATATCATATATGGTTCTGCACACTCGCCAATGTCTCCCTGCTGTAGCACTTTTTCTAGCTGTCAAAGGCAAAAAAAAGTAAAGATTAATTAAGCTTAAAAGTAAAGCAATCAGCCTGGAATGCAAGCATGGTTCAAAATACAAAATTCAATCAATGTAATACACCACATTAACAGAATAACAGAAAAAAACCACATGATCATCTTAACTGATATAGGAAAAAGAAATGGACAATTCGACACCCTTTCATGATATAAAAACTCAACAAACTTGGAAAAGAGCAAAGCTACCTCAATATAATAAAGACCATATATGAAAAGTCCACCTCTAATATCATATTCAATGCTGAAAAACTGAAATCTTTTCCTCTAGAATCAGGAACAGGATAACGGTGTTCACTTTCGCCAATTTTATTCAACGAAGTACTGGAAGTCTTAGCCAGAGCAATTTGATAAAAAAAAGAAACAAAAACATCCAAATTTAAAAGGAAGAAGTTAAATTATCTCTATTCACAAACAGGATCTTTTAAATAGAAAACCCTAGTATTCCACCAAAAAAACTGTCAAAACAAATAAATTCAGCAAAGTTGAAAGATACAAAATCAGCACACAAAAATCAGTTGCATTTCTATACCGTAACAATGTGCAATTCAAAAAGGACATTAAGAAAACAACTCCATTTACAATAATATCAAAAAGAATAAAATACTGAGGAATTAACCAAAAAGGTGAATGATTTGTAATCTGAAAACTATAAACAGTTAAATGGTTTTCTAAAAGGGTGCTAAGACTACTCAATGGGGAAAGAACAGTTTTTTCAACCAATGGCATTAAAAAAAAAACTGAATACCCAAATGCAAAAGAATAAAGTTGAACCCTTACATTATATCATATACAAAAATTAACTCAAAATGGATCAAAGATCAAAATAGAAACCTAAAACTATAAAACTCTTAGAAGAAAAAATAAAGGAAAAGCTTCATGTGATTGGATTTCATAATGTATTCTTGGATTTGGCACAAAAAAAGCAAAAGCAACCAAAGTAAAAATCATTAAATTGGATTACATCAAAATTTAAAACTTTTGACTATGACAGAACACAATCAACAGGATGAAAGGCCACCCAAAGAATGAGAGAAAATATCTGCAAATCATATAACTGAGAAAGAGTTAATATCCAGAACAGATAAAGAAATCCTACAACTCAACAACAAAACAACAAATAATCTGATTTTTAAATGGGCAAAGGACTTGAATAGACAGTTCTCCAAAGAAGCCATACAAATGTCTAGGAAGCATATAAAAAAGATGCTCAACATCTTTAATGATTATTAGGGAAATGCAAATCAAAACCACGATGAGCTATCACCTTACACCCAATCAGGATGGCCACAATTAAATAAATAAATAAAATCACAACGAGTTAGCACTTTATACCCACCAGGATGACCACAATTAAACAAACAAACAAACAAACAAATAACAAGCACTGGCAAGGATACAGAAAACTGGAACCCCAGTGTGCTTTTGATGGTGTAAAATTATAATCTGCCATAGAAAACAGTACAGACGTTCCTCAAAAAGTTAAAAACAGAATTATCATATAATTCAGGAAATCTATTTCTGGGTATATATTTCTGGGTATATTCAACAGAATTAAAATCAGGGACTCAAACAGATATTTTGCACACCCATGTTTGTAGCAGCATTATTCACAATAGCCAAAAGGTAAGCAATTCGTGTCCATCAAGAAATGAGTAAACAAAACTCATTTTTTCTTTTGTTTATATGGTATCTGTCTCTGTGTGTACACACATACACATGGAATGTTATTCAGCCTTAAAAAGGGAGAAAATTCTGAAATATGCTACAACGTGGATGAACCCTGAAGACATCACACCAAGTGAAACAAGCTAGTCACAAGAAGACAAATACTGCATTATTCCACTCAAATGAGGTATCTAGAATAGACAAATTCATAGACACAGAGCAAAATGCTGGTTGGCAGGGGCTGGAGAGAAGGGGAAATGAGGAGCTGTTACTTAATATATATAGAGGGTTAAGGTTTTGTTAGCAAGACAAAAACTTCTAGACACTGCTTGCACAATAATATGAATACACTTAATTATGAACTGTACACACAAAAATGATTGATGGTAAATTTTACGTTACATGTATTTTACCTCAATTAAAACTATTAATACAAGCAGTCTTAAAAGTCATCTCCATTTAATATAACATCAAAGTACAAAAGTACAATTAGAAAAGACAACTCACAAAATATTAAGTGGCCAATACAATAATTTCTACTTATTTTTTTCTTCAAAATGTCTCACTTTACCCCTGCAAGATTTTTAATGTTTTAGAAAAAGAAACATAAATAAAATAGGATGAAAGTCCAGAAATCAAATGAAGTGTATGCAGGAATTTAGCACATAATAAAGTTGATACTTCAAACTAGTGAATGGATGATGTATAAAGAGCTCTTATAAATTAATAAATAAATTATTAATATAATTAACTGGTAAAATAAAAACAATCCAATGAAACAAATATGATTACACAACTGTATTTTTTTTCACTTAAAACTTATGTATTCTACACACTTAAAATTTGTGTTTTTTGGGCTTCCTAGGTGGCACAGTGGTTAAGAATCCGCCTGCCAATGCAAGGGACACGGGTTCAAGCCCTGCCCCAGGAAGATCCCACATGCCACAGAGCAACTAGGCCTGTGTGCCACAACTATTGAGCCTGCACTTGAGAGCCCGTGAGCCACAACTATTGAGCCCATGTGCTGCAACTACTGAAGCCCATGCACCTAGAGCCTGTGCTCCGCAACAAGAGAGGCCACAGCAGTGAGAAGCCTGCACACCACAAGGAAGAGTAGCCCCCGCTCACCGCAACTAGAGAAAGCCATGTGCAGCAACGAAGACCCAACACAGCCAATAAATAAATAAATAAATAAATTTATTTTAAAAAAAAAGTTTGTTTTTTATATATACAAACAAGTTAAAAATTAGCTTACTATCTGAATAAGCACTTCACAAAACAGAATATCCAAATGGCCACTAATTCTTAGACATCAGAGAATTATAAATTAAAGACAAATGCACCAGAAATAAAATATATAATAAAATCAATGAAATTAAAATGTAAAATACAATAAAACTTGATAATAGCAAGTGTTAAGAAGGAAATGGAGCACATGAAATTCTCCAGCACTGAGGATGAGACTGAAACTTGGACTATGTCAGAAAACTGGTTGTTTCTACTAAAACTGAAGCTATAAATACACTATGATCCAGTAATTCAACATCTATCTACATACTCAACAGAAACACAAAAATCATATACAAGCATGTTTATCGTAGCATTACTTACAATAGCTAAAAGCTAGAAATAACCCCAATGTCCATCAACAATTAGAATGGACAAACTGTGATATATTCACATAACAGGATATTACATAGGATGAAAAACAACCAACTACTGCTAAATGCAAAAATAATGAACCATAATCATAATTCTTTAGAATGTCAGACACGAGAATATATATGACTCCTTTTCTATGAAGTTCAAAAAGAGGTTAAACTAACCTAGAGTGACAAAAGTGAGTACAGTAGGAAGGGACACAAAGAAGGCTGTTGAGTAATGTTCTACACCTTGATCTGGATGTTGGTTACATAACTGAGTAAGTATGTAAACGTTAAGGAAAGTGTATACCATATGCATGTTACTAACTATAAATAAAAGTTTACAAAGAAAAGATAACCAAATTTCTATATACCAGTGACGAATGAAATGACATTCTATATATAATTTTTTTGTATATAATTTAAAATGAAAAATCTTAAATGATACTATTTATAACACGGTCAAAAATATCAAATTACCAGAAGATATAAGAGGAAAAGACCTAAAAACAGGGAGGGATATACTGTGTTCATTGACTCAAGAACTCAACAGTTTAAAGATGTCAACCTTCCCAAATTGATCAGTATATTTAATGCAATCCCAGTCAATATCTCAAGTTCTTTCTTGAGAAAGAATATGCCTATATTGGGGGAGCAGGGATAGACTGACAAGCAAAAAGTCATACAAAAATGTGAAGGGTCAAGAACATCTAGCCTCTCTCGCCTCCTCGCTTCCAAGATGACCAAGAAAATGAATAATGATCCTGCCAGAAAGGGCCATGGCCATGTGCAGCCTATTCACGGCACCGACTGTACCCGATAGGTGCCCAAAGACAAGGCCGTTAAGAAGACTGTCATCCGAAACATAGTAGAGGCCACAGCTGTCGGGGGCATTTCTGAAGCAAGTGTTTTCCATGCCTGTGTGCTTCCCAAGCTGTATGTGAAACTACATTACTGCGTGAGTTGTGCCATTCACAGCAAAGTAGTCAGGAATCATTCTTGGGAAGCCCCAAAGGACCAAACACCTCCACCCTGATTTCGACCTGCAGGTGCTGCCCCACGACTTCCACCAAAGCCCATATAAGGAGCTAAGTCTTTAAAGACTGAAGAAATACTATTCTCTGAAAAGACAATAAAATGGAAATTATACTTTATTTTAAAAAAAACAAAACAGAACAGAAAAAAGAACATCCAAGGCAATCTTGAAGAATAAAGCTAGGAAAAAATACACTGTTTTTTAATAAACCACAATAATTACTGGTGCCAATTAAAGACAAATAGGCCAGTGGAACCAAAAAAGACTCTAAGAAAAAACCTCATACATATGAACACTTAATTTATGACATGGGAAACTTTGTAAAAAGCAGGAGAAAAGCAGTCTTTTCAATAAATAGTGCTCGGTCATTTGGTTATCCATATGCAGAGGGGATTAATCTTCATCTCAACTTCACTACAAACTTATACGTGTAAGGTGAAACAATTACTCTTGCCAGCGATCACTTAGAATATGTTTTTGAATTTGAGGGAGGCAAAAATTTCATATACAAAACACAAAATACCATTGCCATAAAGAAAAAGTTGATAAATTAGACAACATGTAAACTATAAACTTCTACTTATTAAAGGATAGCATTCTGGGGACTCCCCTGGTGGTGCAATGGTTAAGAATCTGCCTGCTAATGCAGGGGACACGGGTTGGATCCCTCGGTTGGGAAGATCCCACATGCCGCGAAGCAACTAAGCCCACGAGCCACAACTACTGAGTCCACATGTCACATTACTAAAGCCCGCATGCCTAGAGCCCGTGCTCTGCAACAAGAGAAGCCACTGCAATGAGAAGCCCACTGCACCGCAATGAAGAGCAGCCCCTACTTGCTGCAATTAGAGAAAGCCCGAGAGCAGCAAAGAAGACCCAAACACAGCCAAAAACCTAACATTAATTAATTTTTTTAAAAAAAGGGATAACTTTCTGTGAAAAAGCAAGCACAGAGTGACAAAAAAATGTGAATACAAATAACCAACAACAAAATAACATGCAGAATATATTAAGATTCCTACAAATCAGTAACAAAAAAAGCCAAAATAACCCCCCAAAATATGGGTAAATTATTTCAACGGGCATTTCACAAAGACAATATCCAATGACCAGTAAGTATGTAAAGATGGTTAAATAATTACTTGTCAAGGGAAATGCACAGTGAAAACCGGAATGGCTACTATTAAGACTGACAAATACCAGTATGGGTAAGAGCGGACAATGACTGAATCGCTCTGGGAAACTGATACACATATTTATGCTAAACATACATCAATCTTATTATCCAGCAATATCAAATATAAACGTGTGTACTCATATATCAAAGGACTTGTTAAAGAATTTACACAGAAGCTTTATTCATAAAAACCAATTGAAAATGAGTTGTATAGTAGGGGGAAAAGAACCCTATGGTCTACCAAGGTCTATCTATTCATCTAAGCAGGATAAATAAACTATATTACAATCAGACGAAGTACAACATGACAATAAAAATGAAAGAACAAACTACTGCTATACATAATATAGAGGACTCTCACAGAAATTATACTGAGTGAAACAAGCCAGGCACAAAAGATTACATACTGCATGATAATATTCAGATGAAATTCAAGAAGAGGAAAAACTAAACAATGGTGATTTAAGTTGGAATACTAGTTATCTGGTGGAACAAGGGGGTAGTCACTAGAAAGACAAAAAAAAGAACTCTCCAGCGTGATGGAAATACTGTATGGCTTGAGCTTAGTAATGATTACACAGAAAAATACATGTGTAAGAATTCATCAAGCTGTTTACCTCACGTTTGTAAGCTATACAGATCTCACTATATGTATTTTATATCTCAATTTTTTAAAAAACTGGTAAATGTGACTAAGTGAAACTCATTCACTCCTGGTGGGAAATACAACTATCACAGATACTTTGGAAACCTACATGGCAGCATCTATCAAAGCTTACATACAAATATTTTATGACTCTTCACCCTTCCTTTACCCCTCTCATGCTATATAACATGGCAATTCCTCCAAATAAAGAGCCCAAGTATACATCACAACTCCTAGGGTTGGGTTGTCATGTAACCTGCTTTGGCCAATAAAATGTTAGCTGGTGTGATGTGACCAAAGGCTAGAAAAAGCCTGTGAAACTGAGTCTGCTCTCTGGCACTTATGCAATCACCATGAGAATACTCCAGGCTAGCCTGCCAGAAAAGAGACATACAAAGAACAGCTCTAACTAAAGCAAGAGACCCTCAGCCAAACTACAGACACATGGAAGGAGCACAACCACCTAACAGAGCACAACCTAGATGGGCTGACCATCAGACAACTCAGATGCATGGACTAAAAAATGCTTCTTGCTGTATGCCACTTGAATTTTGTCTTTTTGTTCTTGTAGAGCAATAACTAATACACAGATCAAGGGGATTTTTCTCTCAAAAAACAAAATCTTCCTGCTGAACTATGATTTAAGAAAACCTCCTAAATACATTTTTTTTTAATTTGTATACATTCTAACTTGTTCATATTTTTGAAATTATATAAAAGCCTTTTCTAAGTATATACAAACACCTGTGTGTGTATAGGTGTGTGTGTACATACTTTACACAATTAGGACCATAACACGTGAATAGTCTCATTTTTAAGCAGCCAGTTTTCCAAACATCATCTCTCTTTCCAGCTCATTCTCACAAACATGTTCTATTTTATGAAAACTTACTATTTTCCCACGTAAAATAACTATGTATACACATCTGTCAATTGTATTAGTATCTAGAACTTTACTCTCGAGTTTCTGAGGACCACTGCTGCTAAATCTTTGCTTGTTGTATTGTTCATTGTAACTAAGATTTATTTTAACCTGAATTCATAGGAATCTGCCTACAAATTAGGACATTATTCCTGTGGGTAAATAAAATTCATTTCATGACAATCCACTTTATAACCTTATTATAAAATTCATTACCTTTTTATGATAATTTTATATAAAGATAAAATGATTAAAGAATATATTTTAAGCTACTCTCAAGTCAAGGTCAAGTTAAGGTAAATTATTCTTAAGTTACCCTAAGCTAAGAAGCTTAGTAATATTCAGATTTTAGAATCTGTAATTCTTATTCTTAATTGGCTGACACTCAAATCGTAATGCTCCATGATCTCAATGATTTAGATTTTAGTATTTATGTAATTTAGGAATTGAATGATAAAATCATAGTATAGCTCCTACGATAGTTAATTTTATATGCCAACATGGTAGGTTACCAAGCACCAGTCTAGATGTTGCTGTGAAGGTATTTTTTGTAGGTGATTAACTTCTAAATCAGCAGACTTTTGAGTAGAGCAGATTACTCTCCATAATGTGGGTGGGCCTCATCCAGTTAGTTGAAGACCTAAAGAATAAAGACTAAGGTTTCTCAAAGAAGAATTCTCAAGACTGCAACACAGCAATCTTGAGTTTCCAGTCTGCTGCCCGGTGGAATTCAGGGTCAAGGCTGCATCACCTCTTCCCTGGATTTCTGGCCTGCCCTACACATTTCAAACTTGCCAGCCCCCACAATCATATGAGCCAATTGCTTAAAATCGATCAATCTGTGTGCGTGTGCGTGTGCGTGTGTGTGTGTGTATCTCCCTCCTATTGATCTGTTTCTCTGGAGAACCCTAATAAAGCTCCCCACTCAAGAAGAACGTAGGCAGCACCTATAGTATTCATCCAATATTGTGTTAAGAAATATTAAGATGAAAAATTAGGTAAAGATAAAATCTTTGCCCTTGAAAAGCTTGCGATATTGATAGGGAGACAAGTATACAGACACAACACAAATATATAAACATATTTAACAATATTCTCACCTTTATTACAAGAAAGACATCTTGAGACGGATAAGTGATAGAAAAAATAGCTGATCTTGCCAGGGTGGTAATGGCAGCAGGTGGTACATGTGGACGTAATAATCCTTTCATCTGCTCAGAATTGAGGTCAAAATAAAAGTTTTCTGAAATCTAAAAAACATATGCATATATTAAATTTAAAACTTGTGTATTTTATAAAAGCTCACAAAAATCATACATACTCAGTCTTAAAATAGTAGAGACATTAGACGATTATATTAATACTAACATATGGTTTACCATATATTTCACTGACTGATCTTTACAAGTCTAAAAGCAAAAAAATTTAATGCAAAAAACAGATTCTAAAGAACCATACCCCACACTTTTAATCAGAAATTTAACTTCTAATAAAGTATACAAAGAAATTATTATTGAGATGAATTACCCCAAATTGAGTCCTTAAAAAATTATATGAATAACATCTCAGAAGATTTGATTTAGCAAATACAAGTTGCTAGAATAGAATTTCACTACAGAAATCCATAATATGTTGACAGCAGAAGTCACTAAAGGCACTCCAAGTTTCTACCAAACATTAGACTTAGAATAATGAAATGCTGAATGAGAAAGCCCTCTGAAAAACTCCTAAGTGTAATAAAGATATAAAGGGAAAACTAAGCAATATTTTAGACAAGAATATTTAAAATATACATAAATGATGGTTTAGCTAGCTAGAATTTGAAAATTACATCAACAAAAATTCACTGTCATCATCATTCTAATCCTTCATCATTAGCTGCCTAAAATGTTTTTCTTATATATTTTCTATTTCTTAAACTAAAAGAAAGCTGCTTCTGCTTTATAAGTCTTAAATTTATATTTTCTTTTTTAAAAAATCCATGATTAATAATATTCTCAAAAAATCATTACTTATCTTATAAAACAACTTAAAAACAGGTTTCTGAACCTATGATTGTGACAAAAGACTATATTCAAATTATATAACCTTACCTTTTTCTTTTCCTTCACATCATATAAAGCCAAACTTGCAAAAATGGGTTCAATTTCAATCTCAAACCTTTAGGAAGGAAAAGAATGAAGTAGTTTAAAAATAAAGTACACAGTCTGAGGGAAATTCTCATTCCATAAATTCTCTCAGTACCTTGTACTTTTCTACATCTGTGCTACACAATTTAAAATTATGTATAAAACAATACTTTTCAAAAGGACACAAACACAAGTATAAAGTCTACTAGGATTTTGTTATACTAGTGCTCAAAATATTATTCCAGAAAATAAAAGTTATATAGTAAAGAAAATAAATACTCACTTGAGCGATAAACATTTTACAAGAAGTCTTTGACCAAAATGTTCTTTGGGCACCTCAGGAACACTAAGTCGTTCTATTGGTTCTTCCTACAAATTGACAAGCAACACCAAAATGAACATGCTTCCCATATTTCAACCCTCTGCAATTTATTTTTTAAGGGCTTATTAAACTCCTACTTTTAGTCTTCACAAGTGAACACAGAAAAGAATGACCTATTTATCCTCAAACAGGAATCATTAGATCGTAAGTGTGCTCAACTATATTTCACTTACAAAAAGTATAGCTACGTTTCAGTTGTTTTATTCCCTACATTAACATAATACTATATATTGATACAATTCATCCTCCCAAAACATCTATCTTAACAATCATTTGCTTCTTTATATCCAAATTATCTATACCTCATCTGGTGATGGATGCAAAGCAAAGAGTTCCTTATGACGGTTTGATTTCCTTTGGTCATCATTCTGACGGTCTATTTCTTCATTTGGAGTTCGATCAAGTAAGTTGGGAAGCAAAGCATCAGGAAGTGAATTTTTCAAGTCAAAAATACTGCAGGCCCAGCTACCCCTTGGAGTATCGTCTATTGACACTGAACGTCTTTTAAGATCATCCTGTCATGCAAAACATTAAATACATTAATCAATGAATAAAAAATAAACTATTTTAAAATAAGTTCTTATAGTCATTTAAAAATAAAAGTATTACTTGTTCGTCCTGGTAGTTGTTGCCATCTGGAGCTTCATCGGATTCAAAGACCTGTTTTGGCAAACCTTTTTGCCTTTCTTTCTGTTTATCTAATGTATTAGGATTAAATCCTGTTCCCAGTTTATGATATCTATTCAAAATAAAATAAGGAAATATCAATTTTTGAAAATTTTTCACTTTTTCATCATCATTATGTAATAAAGCCAACTGTTCTCTGCATTATTTCTGTACATAATAAGAATATATTCTGGCAGTTTTGAGTGTATTAAACATTTAACCAGAGGTTTAAGAAAACTTCCATCCAAAGTTCCTTTAATCCAACTAGACAGCAGATTATGAGTTTCCAGAAGTGACTCATATTGTCCTTCCTTCTCATGACAATCATGCAGATATAATTTTAAGTTGTACTTTCAGTTCAGAGAACTGGTCAGTAAAAGGCAAGGATGGGAAGCCAGGTTAAAGAATAAAATGAGAGAGCAGAAAATATGTATTACATTCATAACAATATAAATTTTTAAAAGGCAAAAAATACATAAAGCATTGAACCTTAAAGTTCCAAACAGCCAAAAAAAAATTTGCTATACCTCATTATGTATAAAAGATCTTAAACAACCTAAAGCTTTAGACTTTTAAAATGAAAAATAGCAATATCTACACCACTGTATACATACGTTCTTAATTAACATATATTGTTGTATAATATATATATATTAGGCTAAGAACAACTGAAACTAATGTAAACTTCTTTCCTAACAACCCAATTTCCAAGAATACCAGAGACACTGCAGTCAAAGAGCAATTACTGTGCCATACCTCATACATTCAAACTGGCGGAAATTTTAATTGGAGCATAAACAATTATAATTACCAGAGGATGATATGGTTCAGACTATCAGTCAATTTATGACACAGTAAAGAACCACATTTAATATGAATTATTCACATCATGTCTTGCTGCTAAAGGTACTGAAATAGCAGCGACATGAGGTTCATATCATAGCTTAATCACAAAATAAAAGAAAGCATTTTTCTCTAGAATAACTAAAAGATATACAATACAGTAACATGAAAGGTATTACTCAGAAGTAAACATTTTAATCTTTTATGAAATGTATAAAGTGCCTTAATTTGTGTAAAAATGCTTGTAAGTTGACAAAGTTTGAACTCAACTCTTTACACCATGTTGACTAAAGACAAATAGACAAAACTTTGCAGCCACAAACCATTACCAGAAATTTTTTGAAAGATACTAAACTGTTTATCTGGTCTTTGTACCTTTTTTCCTCAATGGAAAGTATTTTCCTTAAAAGACAAAATACACTGTTGATTTTCTATATGAAAAAGGTTTTTTTTAAATAACATTTTATTACAGAACCAATCATTGCTGAAAATTTAAAAATACAGACTTGTAAAAATAAAATCATTATATTTCTACTACTCAGAGATTATCAGTGTTGAACACCTTGTATTTAACTAATTGGATCTTTTCCTGGGCGTATTTATTTTTTTTTTTTTTTTTTTTTTGGCACACGGGCTTAGTTGCTCCACGGCATGTGGGATCTTCCTGGAGGTGGGATCTTCCTGGAGCTGGGATCGAACCCGGGACCTCTGCATTGGCAGGCGGATTCTTAACCACTGCGCCACCTAGGAAGCCCATCCTGGGCGTATTTATAATCATAAGTATATACATATATGTAAGCATACACATACTTATAGTACTTGTATTTTTTAGTAAAAATGAGATAAGGTGAAAAAAAGTGCCTTAATTTGTGAAGCTGCATATCTAAGCTACCCTAATAAACCAGAACAGTGTTGCATTCTGCCTCTTTTATGTCTTAAAAAACTGACAGTATGAAATTCAAGAGAGGTGAGAATGACATGATTCATGATCGATACTCTTTTCTAGATTATCATTCCGCTCCTCTAGTCAGTAGCTACGATAAGGCTCCAGATGCTTACCCACCCATCGCCACCATTTCGATGACTTCGTATCTTGGCGTTCTCTCCCTCACTTATTCTGTTCCAGTCACGGTGACCTCTTTGCTATTCCCACCATGCTTCCAACATGGAGCCTTTGTGTGTACTGCTCTTTCCTCTGCCTAACACACGCATCCCCCAGATACCCAGAGGGCTTACTCCTTCACTTCCTTCAGGCCTTCACTCAAATCCATCTTATCAGAAAGACCTCTTCTGGCTAGTTATATAAAACAGAATCACCTCTTCTTGGCTCTCTTAAACCCCCCTCCCATCCTACTTTTCTTCTCTACAAGACTTCCCTCCACTACAACTATTTTATATTTATCTGTGTTTGTTTATTGTCTATTGCCCTCAACCCCAAGTAGAACACAGGCTCCATGAGGGCACGGAGTTAGTTTTGTTGACTGCTGTATCATCACTGCTTAGTATAGTGCCTAGCAGATCCTAGCCTCTCCGTAAGTATCTCTTGAATGAATAAATAAATTACCTTTTATCCTTTTACCCTTCTGTGCTGAATTATGGAAGAATTTTTTGGTTTCATCTTATAACTTACTATTCCACTTTTAAGTCACATCCACTCTGCCATTAAACCCATCTGCTGAGCTTTTAAAATTTTTTCCACTGGACAAAATTTTCACTTCCAAAGATAAACTAGTTGATTTTTTATATGGTTACCATACCTTTTCACATCTCTTTGAGGATATTAGTTACACATATGGGTCTTGATTTGTGTTACTTTACTTCCTAAATTGTTAGCTCTTTTATTTGTAGTTTAATAATTCTCTTTCAAGTGCGCTGGTTTTCATCAAATATTTGGCAATTCTATGTTCTAACACTCATTTTTTAATTAGTAAGCCCATATCTGTCTGGAAAAACTGAATCTGCTTAGCCAAGCATATATCCAGTGGTTGTGGAGAAGAGGCACCTCATGCTTCCAGGCAGAGTCCGCCAGTCTTCTGGGTATGAGGGCTCCTTCTTCTTCCAAGGTATGCCTACCCTGGGCACTATACTATGAGCTCAAGCCCCCATTATTAGTGCTCTTAAAACAGGCAGATACCTCTGCTCCCACTTCTGTGCATAAAGGGTATATACAGGAGGTTTCAAAGTAGGCAAATGTCCAAAATTTACCCCAGGACCCCCTTCCAATGCCTATATTCACTGAGCCTAAAGCTCTACTGAATCTTTGGCATATGTCTTCTCCTTAGATTATTCTGTACCTGTGGTTTTCTGTTATGTTCCAATCACACCTATCTTTTATATTTCAAGGGGTACTTTAAAACTGCAACTCTACCAAAAGTACCCTTTCTGTCTTCCATTTACCACTGAAGATAATAAATAATATCTAGTATAACAGAAAAAAATATAAGCATTAGAATCTGATGCCCTTAGGTTCTAATCCTAGCTATCCTACTTTTTGGCTATGGGACCTCAAAGAAGTTACTTAACTGCTCTAAGCCTGAGCTACCTTATCTGTTGAAACCTTAAATGAGATGAGTGTAAAGTACCCAATAAAATGCCCAAGATATAGCAAATAACTGTAAATGTTAACTATTGTACCCTCTTGGCTTAAATCAAGGTCAGCAACTTCACAATTAGAATTAATTAGCAGACTCCATGATTCTAAGGTTAATATATTTTGCAACTAATCTCTTTTTATTAAGATTTCTGATTACAAGTTTCCAACGTACATGCATAGAGGTAAAGACTTTTGAGTTATCTGACAGAGGAACAGTCTTCTTCAGTAATGTCTAAAATCTGGCCATTGAAATACTTATCAAAATTGTAAGCTCATAAAAAAAGCTCTTCTTTATAAAGGGTAGCAGACTGTGCTTTTATTAGGTCACACTAAAACTAAAAAAGCATGTCAGCAGTATCCCCAAGAGTGATGCTCAGCACAGTATTAAATGCAGTGAAATAAGACAGTTGCCCATAAGGACAACACAATAAACAATGGATACATCACTGTTGCTAGTACAATTTAGCACAGATAACTTCATTTCCCAAAACTGTAAAGTCATAACAGAATTTTCCACTACTTCAGTAACTACACTTCCTTTAGAAAAATAAAATAAGGCTAAGAAGATTTGGTATTAAGACCCTTCTTCATTATGCAAATTAGCAAAGGAAAAGTACTTTTATTTCTTAATCTGACTTGATATTTCAAACACTGTCCATTAGAAACATAAATTTTGCGGTAACACAAACCATTATTTTCACAAGTACTTACTTGATTGGATGTACAGGTCAAGAACCTGTAAATATTCAGTTAGTTAATAAAGGTCAGAAACTTTTCAAACAGCTTGATCTAGAAAACTAGCTATTAAATTTAACTTAACTAATTCAATAAACTGGATTCTTTTTGAGAAATACAAATTATTCACAATATTTACCCATGACTTCCCAAAAGAATTAAACTACAAATCATTATCATATATTATTATTACTTATTAATGATCTATGATAATATAGAAATCCTATCCCCATAAACCTATAATTTTATAAGGAAAGTAAGAGAACATAATTGTAGAACTCCTAAGGAGAAAATATCTATATGGAAAGGTTCTTTTACTTTTTCAGCTATTTTTTATATGAATTTTCAGGTCTCATAATTACTGTTAATCTACCTTAATCCATTTATAGATCCTACTCAGTATTTTTAAATGTCATAATGAATATGTAACTTACTTTCTGATCACAACTGCCCAGTCTTCTGTATAACTTCTTATACAATCTCTAACATGTGGATCCATTTCACTATTTTAAAAAAGAAAATATGTAATTTAGACAGGAAAGCACTGATGTTCATCAATTCTACTACTGCCTTCTTGTTCATATAATAGGAAACAACATTACCACAAGAAAAAGAATCTAAATAAAATAATGGAAGGTAGCCTTTTTACAGTTACACTAAAACCAGAAATAGGCAAATGCCTCCTTACCTTTCTTCTGGTACAGCTGAAACAAGGGTTCTACAGTCTCTAGGACTATAAACCACTTCAATATCATCTGGAGGGAATTCAATCAAATCCCTTAAAGGCCCAGAATCCACAGCTAAAGGATGAGTAATGAGGTAATCTTCCAAATCCACTGGATCCACTGCTTCAGTAAGGGGCACCTTAAACAGGGGTGGAAAGGAAGAGGTAGATACAAAAATTTTAAAACTTTAAATAGAAGAGATTTATTATTTTAAAAAATTTCTTTTCCCCCCAGTTATTTCTAAAATGTCAACAGATATTCAGCCAGATGCACTAAAGAAGCCACAAGTGTTGGCCGCCTTATATTCCTCTATGCTTGAGTCATACTCTCTTTGATCTTCTTGCTTAGATTTTGCCCATAACTCCCACACAAAAAAGTAAGATAATTAACAGCTTTATAAAACTTTACAGTGACAAAATGCTCGACGGAGGGATTCTTTTTTATAATTTGGAATTTTCCTTGCTAAGTTTCTTAATGGTGCTTTTACTTTATTTGTTGTTACTGTTGACTATCCCAATAAAAACATATAACCATACTGTGGTAGGCTGAAAAATGGCCCTCCAAAAGATCTCCACATCCCAATCCATGGACCTTATACGTCAAAATAAATAAATAAAATATAAAATAAAAGAGTGTCTGAAGACATCATTAAGGATCTTAAAATAGGGACATTATCCTAGATTATCTGAGTGGGTCCTAAATGCAATCACATATATCCTTAAACGAAGATAGAGAGAGATATGGGCCACACCGAAGAAGAAAGTCATATGAAGACACTAAAAAAAGAGATTTGAAGACTCTGGCCTTAAAGATAGAAGTGATGTGGCCACAAGCAGCCACCAGAATCTGGAAAAGGCAAGAAAGTGATACTGAAGGGAGCCTCTGAAGAAAGTGCGCCCTTGCCAAAACCTTGATTTCTGCCCAATGATACTGATTCCAGACTTCTGGACTCCAGCACTGTGAGAGAATACATTTCTATTGTTTTAAGCCACCCAGTTTGTGGTCATTTGTTACAGCACCCAAGGAAACTAATACACAGACCCTATTAAAAGTATTATTAGCGATAATAGAATATGTGTGGCATTCCTTAGACAAGCTGAAATTACAGTTTTTGATAGATACTCTGTTTCTTGTGTAACTCAAGAAAGAAAAACTATTCAAGCAAAACTATAAAGGATTATACAACAAATGTGCAACTGTGGACCAATGAAAATATTATGTTATTTTTTGAGATGTTGAACTGGGTAAAAATACTGAGATCTGCCTACTGTGCAAGATTACATTATTACAAACAAGGTGCTTTAATCTATATTCCTTTGGACTGAACAACTAGGTAGAGCAACAACATTTTAAAGATATTAAGTAACATAATGAATGACTATCACATCATAAACACTCAAAAGATAGTATCTATTATCATTATGGTGTTTTCTCATTTAAACCTCTCCCAAACCCTCTAAGTTAGAGATAATTACTATTTCAATTCTACAAATAAAGGCAGTTGGGCTCAATGAAGTTAACTTCTGAAAATAAAATGGCCACAGAATGATAGAGCAAAATTTCAAACTGGGTCTTCAAGGTCTAAACTTCATGGTTTTCTCTTATAAGCATTCTATTTTGCCTATTCTACCAAGTACATAATATACTATCACGACATTCTTAATGGAAACAAAAAAGTAATTCACCAGGGAAAGGGAAATCTTTTTCAATTATTGTTGCTAGAAAATTGGTTACCTATGTGGGGCAAAAAACGAACTTCAATCCTTACATCACAACATGTACAAAATTAAACTGAGATGGATCATAGATATAAACATAACTGCTAAAACTATAAAGCTGCTAGAAGGAAATATATGAGAATATCTTCAAAATTTAGAAGTAGGCAAAGGTTTCTCAGACATGACATAGAAAGGGATAATCATAAAAGAAAATGTGATACATTAAAAGACAGTTAAGAAAATGAATAGGCAAGCCACACTAAAAGATATTTAATATGGGACTGGCATCTAGAATATATAAAGAAGTCCCACATCTCATAAAAGCAAACCACTTTCTCAAATAAATGGAAGGGGGCGGGGGGATGGAGTTGGTAACACATTCAGAAAGGAAGATATAAGAATGGTCAGTCAAAGGATTAATCTCCAAAATATACAAGCAGCTCATGCAGCTCAATATCAAAAAAACAAACAACCCAATCCAAAAATGGGCAGAAGACCTAAATATACATTTCTCCAAAGAAGACATATAGGTGGCCAACAAACATATGAAAAGATGCTCAACATCACTAATCATTAGAGAAATGCAAATCAAAACCACCATGAGGTATCACCTCACACGGGTCAGAATGGCCATCATCAAAAAATCTAGAAACAATAAATGCTGGAGAGGGTGTGGAGAAAAGGGAACCCTCCTGCACTGCTGATGGGAATGTATATTGATACAGCCACTATGGATAACAGTAGGAAGGTTCCTTAAAAAACCAAAAATAGAACTATCATATGACCCAGCAATCCCACTCCTGGGCATATACCCTGAGACAACCATAATTCAAAAAGATACATGTACCACTATTTACAACAGCCAGGACAAGGAAGCAACCTAAATGCCCACCAACAGATGAATGGATAAAGAAGATATGGCATATATATACAATGGAATATTAGCCATAAAAAGGAACAAAATTGAGTTACTTGTAGTGAGATGGATGGACCTAGAGTCTGTCATACAGAGTGAAGTAAGTCAGAAAGAGAAAAACAAATACCGTATGCTAATGCATATGTATGGAATCTAAAAAAATGGTACTGATGAACCTAGTGGCAGGGCAAGAATAAAGACGCAGAGGTAGAGAACAGGCTTGAGGACACAGGGCAGGACGGAGAAGCTGAGATGAAGTGAGACAGTAATACTGACATATATACACTACCAAAGGTAAAATGGATGGCTAGTGGGAAGCTGCTGCATAGCAGTGAGATCAACTCGATGCTAGGTGATGATCTTGGCAGAGAGGATAGGGAGGGTGGGAGGGAAACTCAAGAGGGAGGGGATATGGGGATATATGTATAAATACAGCTGATTCACTTTGTTGTACAGCAGAAACTGGCACAACATTATACTCCAATAAAGATCTCTAGGAAAAAAAAATACAAATGATTCTAACATAGAAACTGTGTTATACATGTACTTCAATAGGTCCTGAGGGAACTACTGTATTGGAACTAAGTACAACTACTTATTTTCTTTAATGTTACTACTGTATGTTTTAAAGGACAGCCTCTCAGATATCTGGAAAACTGAATGGATTCTCCAGGATGAATCAACCTTTGACAGTTCTGGAAAGCTGATGTTAACCATAGTATGTTTTATTTAGCAGTTGTTTCATATGTGCAAATGTTGTGTTCTCAACTAGACTGAAGCTTCTTGAGGGGGAGGCCAAGTCACATACTTCCTTCCCTCTCACACAACCACCTTCATCTGTATCATGAGATTAATGCACCACCTTCACATGAGTGTAGTTTAGGTAAAGGCCCTAAGTGTCTAAACAGAGCCTGGCACATAGCTGGTGCTCAACTAATGTCGGTCAAAAGAATGATGTTAGTGTTTTGTGCAGTTCAAGAAACACTTGAATTACTATTGATTTTAGGGATCTATATATGTATAACTGAATCGCTCTGCTGTACAGCAGAAATTAATACCACAGAGTAAATCAACTATACTTCAATAAAATATTAAAAAAAAAAAAAAAAAAGAATGGTCAGTTAGTACATGGAAAAGTGTTCAACATCAAAAGTCACAAGTAAGGGCTTCCTAGGAGGCACAGTGGTTAAGAATCCGCCTGCCAACGCAGTGGACACGGGTTTGAGCCCAGCTCTGGGAAGATCCCACATGCTGCAGAGCCACTAAGCCCATGTGCCACAACTATTGAGCCTGCGCTTTAGAGCCCATGAGCCACAACTATGGAGCCCGTGTGCCACACAACTGAAGCCCACACACCTAGAGCCCGTGCTCTGCAACAGGAGAAGCCACCGCAATGAGAAGCCCATGCACCACAACAAAGAGTAGCCCCCGCTCGCCGCAACTAGAGAAAGCCCTCTCCCAGCAATGAAGACCCAACACAGCCCATAAATAAATAAATTTATAAAAAAAAAAAAAGTCACAAGTAAGTATTACTTCTACTTCTAGGAAGATGGAGTAGATATACTTTTCTCTGTTCTTCCCACTAATTAAAACTACAAACGCTAGAGATTATATGTAAAATCAACACAAGATGGTTCTGAAAGATGGTGAGAGACAGGCAGACCAACAGGTACCTTGGGACCCAAGGAACAGCACAGCAGTGAGTTATCTAAATTTTTTTTTTACCTTACATACTCCAGACCTGATGCTAGAAAAGCCCACAACCCAGAAACACCAAGGAGCACAGGAAAACAAAAAATGCAACAAAAGGCTGTTCTCCCCAGCCAAAGGACCAAGAGAGCAACAGCCTAGCAAAACAGAAAACTGTTAGAGAATAACCAGTTTACTCCAGCCAAACAACACATGAAAAACTAGTCCCACCCATATCCACACCAGCAAAGGCCAAATGGGGAGCTTCACCCTCACCAAGCCATCCCAACACTCCCCATCAGCATGATGTCTGAGAAGTCAGAATGTGGAGCTGAGATTTTCATATCTACTGGAAGGTAATGAATCCCCTACCCCCAGTGTCAGTGGAGACAGACCACACAGGGAATCTGGACACCCATTCCTATGCAGCAATAACAAGGAACTCCTTTTCCTTACTGCTAGGGCAGTTTCAGGTGAGGTCTATATAATTTAATACCTATAGGGTAAAGAGACATAAAGGTACATAAGATTTCCACACTTCACTCAAACTGGTAAAATGTCAACACCAGTAGTGTGACGTTACGTACATATAATACCTTAAGCAACTGCTAAAAAGGCTATACAAAGGTATGCACTCAACAACACTATAGATAAATCAAAATGGAATTCTAAAAAATGTTCAAGTAACCCACAGGAAGACAGAAAAAGGAAACTAGAGAAACAAAAAGCAGAGAGAACAAACAAAAAATAAAATGGCAGATTAAAGCTCTAGTTTAATGATAGTAACATTAAATTAAATGGCCTACATACACCAATAAAAAGATGAGATTGGCAGAATTTAAAAACACAAGGTACCTGTATGGTATACTAAAAACTCACTTCAAATAATATAAGGAGGCTGAAAATAGAAGGATGGAAAAAGATATACCATATGTAAATTAATCAAAAGAAAGCAAAAGTGGCTATATTAATATCAGATAAAGTACTTTGACTTCAGCGCAAAGAAAAGTACTGGATAAAGAGGAGCATTACCTAATGATAACAGCTATGATACATAGCAATCTTAAATGCACATGTACTAAACAACAGAGCTATAAATTATGTGAAGCAAAAACTGATAGAATTCAAAGAAAAAATAAGACATATCTGCAGTTATAGCTGGAGACTTCAAGACATCTCTCTCAACAACTGAAAGAAAACCAGACAGAAAATCAACAAGGATCTGGTAAAATTCAACAGCACCATCAACCAACAGGATCTAATCACATTCACAAAACAGTCCACCCAATGACAACAGAACAAACACTTTTTTCAAAGGCCCAAAAAGTAAATACCAGGATAGACCATATCCTGAACCCTAAAAAAACCTCAACAAATTTTAAAAAACTGTGTGTTCATACAGTGTGTTCTCTGACCATAATGTAATCAAACTAGAAATTAGCAACAGAAAGATAACAGGAAAACCTCCAAACACTTGGAAACTAAACAACACAGTCCAAATAATCCATGAGTCACAGCAGTCTGAAAAATGAAATCTAAAAATTACATTGAACTAACTGAAAATACAACATAAAATTAGTAGGATGAGGAAAATGCAAATCAAAAACACAAGATACTAACAACAACAACAACAAAAAATGTAAGATACTACTTCACACCCATTATAAGGGCTATTACCAAAAAATGGAAAATAACAAGTGTAGGAGAGATACTGAGAAATTGGAAGTGTTGTGCACTGCTGATGGGAATGTGAAGTGGTACAGCTGCTATGGAAAACAATTTGGTGGTTCTGAAAAAAAAATACCAAAACACAAAGAATTGCTACAAGATCCACCAACTCCACCTCTAGTACATATTCCAAAAAATTGAAAACAGAGACTCAAACAGATACTTGTTCACTCATGTTCATAGCAGCATCATTACCAATAACCAAAAGGTGGAAACAATCCAATGTCCATCAACAAATGAATGGATAAACAAAATGTGGTACACATATACAATGGCATATTATTCAATGTTAAAAAGAAATGAAATTCTAACACATGGTTCTAACACAAGGATGAACCTTGAAGACATGCTGAGTAAAATAAGCCAAACAAAAAGACAAATATTGTATGATTTCACTTATATGAGCTACATATAAAAGACAAATTCATAGAGACAGGAAAGAGAATAGAGGTTACTGGAGATTGGGAGGAGGGAGGGAATGGAATTATTGTTTAATGGGTACAGGGTTT
The DNA here is from genome assembly GCF_030028045.1 of Hippopotamus amphibius kiboko. Classification (NCBI taxonomy): domain Eukaryota; kingdom Metazoa; phylum Chordata; class Mammalia; order Artiodactyla; family Hippopotamidae; genus Hippopotamus; species Hippopotamus amphibius. The sequence goes on along the minus strand of NC_080186.1, from coordinate 81,245,319 downwards.
CAGTTTGGGTGAATTAAAAAATTCTGGAAATGGATAGTGGTGATGGCTTGTGAATGTACTTAATGCCACTTAATTGTACACTTAGAGATGGCTAAACTGATAAAGTTTGTTAGCTACATTTTACCACAATATAAATACATACATACATAAATTTCAGTGAACATTTTTTTTAAACTTTATAAGTCAATGCTTCTCCACCTAAGAATTATTTCTGAGGCAGTATACCTTTCAGGATTCAAAGTGTCACAAATGAATATTCCATGAAAATAATGACAAAAGCTGGGAGTCCTTATTTATTTCTAGTTCAAAATTAACCTTTCCTCAAAGAATGACCAACCATATCAAGAGTAAGGGTTAGGGTAGGGAAGAAAGCTATGACATTCTCTTATAAACACTAAATCACAGAGATCACAAATGATCTTGTTTCCCAAACTCACATAGAAAGTCACTGATTTTCTATGTGTAATATTAGCTAGACTTGGAGCAAGGAAATAAAATTATTTTTGCTACAACTGTCTACACTCTTTGACTCTCATCAGAGACAAGTGCCTGAGCTAATTTTCAGACATAGTGATAAGCTTCTTACAACTATAAATTATTTTGCAAGACTCCAAAGTAAGATCCTGTATTTACAGATCTAAGGGAAGAGATTGCAACTGAGAGTGACTGGGCAGTAAGGAGTGTTAAAAGGTGACAACAAGAAGCAATAGTGAAGCACTACAGAATCCCTTACAGGCAATGTGAGACTTCAATGGAAGTAAGACTTCAATGTCTTACTTCAACAAGGATTGCACTGGAATTCTGACTATCATTTAGTATTAAGATCTCTTTCAGTCTTTTCTGATGTGCCATCAAAATTCTGATATTTGATTAGTGATTGTTTTGGGCTGGAGGGAAGGAGGATAAAAGGGAGATAGCTAAAGAATTTCATTTTGAGGTAATGAAAATGCTCTAAATTGACTGTTGTGATGGTTGCACATAACTGTGAATATATTAAATCCACTGAATTCTAAATTAAATGGGTGAATTGTATGGTTATATGAAATAAATCTCAATAAACCTGTTAAAAAAAAAAAAGTTGAACCAGAATCTAATCATATATAGGAAATACAGAAGATAAGAGAAACAAGTCTACAAGGAAGAAATTTCAAAAAAGTTGAACCAGAATCTAATCAGTTACAGGAAATACAGGAGATAGAGAAACAAGTCTACAAGGAAGTTATCATAAAATCCAAAAGGCAGGAAATTCTATAAGACAACTAATCCAATTTCCTCAACAAGTCAATAGCATAAAAACAAACAAACTTAAAAGCTGGGGGAGGAAGTAGTATTCCATTGCATATATACACCACATCTTCTCTATCCATTCATCTGTTGATGGACATTTAGGTTGCTTTCATATCTTGGCTACTGTAAATAATGCTGCTATGACCACTGGGATGCATGTATCTTCTCGAATTAGTGTTTTTGTTTTCTTCAGATAAATACCCAGAAGGGGAATTGCTGGGTCATATGGTAGTTCTATTTTTAGTTTTTTGAGGAAACTCCATACTGTTTTCCAAGGTGATTGCACCACTTTACATCCCCACCAACAGTGCACAAAGGTTCCCTTTCCTCCACATCCTCACCAGCATTTGTTATCGCTTGTCTTCTTGATGATAAACATACTAACAGAACTGAGGGGATATCTCATGGTGGTTTTAATTTCCAGTTCTCTGATGATTAGTGATGTTGAGCACCTTTTCATGTACCTGTTGGCCATTTGGATAACTTCTTTGGAAAAATGTCTATTTAGTTCTTCTGCCCATTTTTAATCAGATTGCTCGCCTTCTTGTTGAGTTATATGAGTTCTTTATATATTTCAGATATTAACTCCTTATCTGATACATGATTTGCAAAATTTTTCTCCAGGGATGCCTTTTCATTTTGTTAATTGTTTCATTAGCTTTTAAATTTGATGTAGCCCCAATCTGTTGATTTTTGCTTTTGGTTTTGTGCTTTCAGTGTCAAATCCAAAAAAATCATTTCTAAGACCAACATCAAGGAGCTTCTTCTCTACATTTTCTCCTAGGAGTTTCATAGTATCAGGTCTTATGTTTAAGACTTTGATCCATTTCAAGTTAATTTTTGCGAGTGGTGTAAAATAGGGGATCAATTTCATTGCTCTGCATGTGTTTATCTAGTTTTCCCAACACTACTTTTGTTGAAGAGACTATCATCTCCCTATTGAATGCTCTTGGCACCCTTGTAGAATATTAGACGACCATATGAGCAACAACATGGATGGATCTGGAGGATATTATGCTTAGTGAAGTAAGTCAGACAGAGAAAGACAAATATTTTATATCACTTATAAGTGGAATTTATAAAATAAAACTAGAGAATATAACAAAAAAAAAAAAGTCACAGACACAACAAACTAGTGGTTACCAGTTGGGGAGGAGGGGGCAAGATAATGGTAGGATATTAAAAGGTACAAATTACTATTATAAAATAAATAAGCTACAAGAATATATTGTACAGCAAAGGGCATATAGTCAATATTTTATATTAGCTATGAATAGAGTACAACCTTTAAAAATAGTGAAACACTGTGTTGTACACCTGAAACTTATTTAATATTGTAAATCAGCAATACCTCAGTTTAAAAAAAAAAGGGGGAGGGAGAAACTGCCTTTTTTTTTTAATGCAAGTGATCTAAGACCAAATTCCATTTGTGAATTTTGTTTGATCTTTATTTGAATAAACCAACTATAAAAAGATATGTATGACATAATCAAGAAAATTTAACATGCACTGGATATTAGATGATACCAAAGAAGTACAGACTGTTAATTCTGTTAAGTGTGATAACAGCATTGTGGTTAAATGCAAAACGTCAATGTTTATACTAGTCTTCTACTTTTGTGTATGTTTGAAGATTCCCATAAAGTAAACTTTTTTTAGAGAGAATACAAGAAGAGAAATTTAAGTCAGCAAGCTCTGACAACCCTTTGAAAGAATTTTGTTGCAAAGAAGAGCAAAGAAACATTGGAGATTGGATACTGATGGAAAAGTAGGGCAAAAAAAGAAGAATTTTTTTAAATGGAAGAAATAACAGCATGTTTGCATGTTTGTATACTGATGGGAATAATCCAGTAAATAGAGAGAAAAAGGGATGATAGAAAAGAGAAGGGAGAGTTACTGAAGTACCATATTTGAGTAACAGAGAAGTTGGGATCTAGTTCACTAGCAGTTCATCTAAAATAACTGGTGAATAGACAGACAATATGGGTACAAATGATAAAAGGTGAACACACATGGTGGTAGGAATATGTGGAAGTCCCTTCTGACTGCTTCAATTTTCTCAGTGGAAACAGGAAGCCAAGTCATCCTAAGAGTGCAATTGGGGAAGAACAATTAGGGTGTTAAGGAAAGAGTAGGAGGCATGAAATGAGTCAACTAAAACAGTGGGAGAATGAACAAACTAGAAAAATAAAATGCTTGCCTAGCAATGTTAAAGCCTTCATGAGTTAGTGGTCATAAATTTAAAGTGAGACCAGTCAATGGGATCTGTGGGGTTCTCTCCAGCCATACTCAGCTGCACAAGTGCAAGTATGAAGTAAGCAAAAGGTTGGATTTAAACAGCACTGAGGTACTGCCAATGACATGAGAAGAAGTTAAGGCAGTCAAGGGTATATGCAAAAGGATAATTATAATGATCAACAAATAATTCAAATTTGGTAAGGAGAGAAAAGAGGACATCAAGGGGTGAGAGACAGAAAAAAGTTAGCAGGATGACAGATTCTAGGTCCCGGTGGAGTTGAAGGACAATTGAAGCCAGAGCACCAGAACAAAAGAGCAAGAAAGATAAGAAGTGGTAGTCAGAGAATAGGAAGCATAAAACTGAGATTACAGAAGGCTTACAGCTATTCATAATGACTAAATCCAGGGATGACTATGGAAGTGAATAGTTAAGGTGTAACACAGAATGCAGGAAATCAGTTGAAAAGAGTTCAAGACACTAAGAGGGTATTGGAAGGATTATCTCCATGTACATTGAAACCATCCAGAAATCTATATACTCTAAAACTTCTCCAATCAGTATGTTACTGTTGTTAAAAGTAAACTCCATGTTTTAAAATCTTAATAACACAAACATTATAAACATCAGTACAAGTCAATCAAACTATTATGCTCTGGCACACTATGTTCAATAATTAGTAACATTTCATAGCTAAATAGAAAGTGTTACTACAACTTCATCTAAGTCATTCTTAATTTTGTTTTCAGTTTTTGACAAATGGAGTATGTTTTTAATTCATATTCCTACTATAACTAATAAGTATCAGTTTTTTATAAAAATTGATTATCCTCATGCCAGCCTCTTGAAAAACAAAACATATGTTTATATCTGACACAGCACCTGGCATAAAGCAATAATTCAATAACTATATATTCTTTTCTATTAAAGGAGATAGATAATAGCATGAATCTACATAATTATTTAACATTTACTTTAGAACCTATTATTTCTAGAATAGATTCCTGAATTTTCATGTATGAGCCACCTTGGGTCTGGGAAGTTCTAATTGTAAAATCCCAGAGTTGATTAAATTCTGAATGTAAAGTTTTGGAGTTGACAAGGAAATCAACACTTCCCTAACATCTTCCCAATACCCCCGGAAGCAAATTTCAGAAAAGAGTGAGGTAGCAACAAATAAGGTTGTTAATGAGACTAGTGATGGAACTAGCCAATCTACTGGCTCTTATCTTTCTGCTATTTTTTCATGGCCTAGTCAGAATACAACAGCAACATATCATATTTTAAATATGCTACTTACTGTGGTATGATGGGATATATTGCCAACAATGTTGAGGTTTTTGAGCAGCTGGGGAGAACCACTGTATTGTCCAGAGATCTGCTTCCTAACTTCAGCAGCCACAGTTCTACAACAAAAAAGCAAACACAGTTTTTAAAAAGAAAACAACCTAATATAAAATGGGAGAAAGTTAAGTATATTAAAAATTCATTTAAAGAACAACAAAACGCAGCATATCAATAAGGCTATAAATTCATTAGATATTTTGGTAAATAATTACAGTAGAACATCTTTATAATACTGATATAGGGTACAAGACTGACAGCCAACTTGCATTAAGGCTTTTTTTGTATATGGCATTTCAGGGAACATACTTTGGCTTATGATAGAGCTGGAAAGTATAATTAGATGTATATATTAACATGTATACATTTTAAGGATATAAAATTAATTCTAAAATACTATATAAACAATATTCATGCCCCAGAAAACTATTCCACGCTTTTACTTAAATAATAAAAAATGTCTTTATACTCTGGCATTAATAGCTTTCCATAATCTGACCCTAATCACCTTTTCAGCCTTATACTGTATATCCTTTCCCAAATTCTTCTCAATGAACATAAATTGCTTCCTAGAATGCTGTTTCTCTCTTGTATCTACAAATTCAACTCTTAACCAGTTTTAAGGGTAAAACTCAAATGGCAACACTTCCATACAAGCTTCTTGACTCACCACAACTAAAACACCATCCTTCTTAAAAATTCTTAGAGCATTTATCATAAACTAACTTGCATTTTCCTCCTCCCTAGTTACTTTTTCCACATCATGTGTGCCCTATATAAACAGAGGCAGTGGTTTCATTCACTGCTATTTGCCCTAAAATATTTAGCATGTGGCACTTAAAACAGAGAAATGTTTATTTAGTCCTATATAGTATAGTATTACCGACAAATATATAGTATTACCGACAAATTAAGGAAACCACAACAGCATTATCATAACATAGCTTGACCAATAAGTCTTTATTTGAATCAGGATTAAAGTTTAGAAGTTCCATGATATCAACCTGCTTGTGGACCCTTGCGGGCATACAAGTATTTCAAATTTACTTAAATAGCATGTCTAAAACAAAAATATTTTAGACATTCGAATGACTTTATAGCTCTATATTTCTTAGACTTCACAAAATTATAAACCAAAATATTCAGCAAGTCTTAAACCCAGTAATTAAATAACTTCCTCACATTAGTAACATTTTTACTAAGTAAAAAATGTAACTCAAGAACACAAAGACAACTATCTATAGATTTTGTACAATTATTTTCCTGATGTCAATCTCTAACCACTACCCTATGATCAACAACTGGTCACGTCTCTATTTTATAAAACTTGCCTTTTGTTCTTTTACTCTTTTCCGAAAAATAAAAACCCTATCTTCTTCCTATCATTCCATTGCACACAAAGTGAAATAGGCCTACTGGCTTCAATTCTGGGCCAGCTTGATGATACTTTTGTTCTGGAGTGTTCTCATACTAATGGTTGAATTCAGAGCTCTGAACATGTTAGTGTCCATTTGAATTTCCAGCTGAATTTCTAGACAATTTCATTTTCCAAAAATTATACAAATACATGATATAATCTTTGGCCTCCTTCTTCTCTTGCATATCCTCTTACTTTTTTCATATTTGATCACTCCACACACATCTCTTGGGCACTGTTAGGAGATGACTACTCAATTAGAAATTTTTGATACAAAACTAAAAGAGTTATTTGTTAAGGCTCAAAACACTGAATTAGCTCAACTTTTTCTTTATGGGTGATGAAGTACTTTAGATCATACACGCATTTTATAAAAGGCTAATCTGTTATTCATAATTGCCAAAACTTGGAAGCTTATCCTTCAATAGGTAAATGGATAAACAAACTATGATACACTAATACAATGGAATATTATTCAGCAGGAAAAAGAAATGTGCTATAAGCCCAAAAAAGACATGGAAGAACCTTAAAAGAATATTGCTATGTGGAAGAAGCCAATCTGAAAAGGATACAATACTGTATGATTCCACCTATATGATATTCTGGAAAAGGCAAAACTGGAAGGGGTGAAAAAAAGACAGTGGTTGTCCAGGGAAGAAAAGGAAGAGATGAATATGTAATGCACAGGAGATTTTTAGGGCAGAGAAACTATTCTCTATGATACTATCATGATGGATACATATCATTATACATTTGTCAAAACCTATGGAATGGACAACACAAAGAGTAAACCTAAGGTAACCTATGGACTTTAATAATAATGTATCAATATTGGCTTATCTATTATAATAAATGTATCACACTAATCTAAGATGTTAATAATAGGGGAAACACTGGTTGGGGAGTAAACATGGGAACTTTCCACTATTCTGTAAACCTACAACTGCTCCCCAAGGGGTTGGAGATGAAAGCTAAAGAGGGAATGTAACCTTTGAATGAGAATACAAATTGAGGAGAAGGCAAAGGGCAAAATCTGTAAAGCGTCTCAATGTGAGAGGACAGTAACATTCACTTCAATATATGACTCCCCTTAGGCCTTTTAATGACGCCATGCACTGTGAATGTTCATTATTATGTTTGGTTTAAAGGCCTTACAATCTCCTGATTCTGTTGTCAAGACTGAGAAGAAAATATGAAAAAGCCTTTAAAAAGAGAGAGAGAGAGACAGAGAACATATACTGTATGTCTATCTTCCTCAGTGCTACTTAACTCAGTCTACCAACCTCAGCACTACCTCAGTGTTTCTGTTTCTTAGTGTTTCTGGGGATAAACCATGAATAATTTGAACTGTAAACTGCTATATTTCCTCAAGTTCAAGATCTCACTAATTGTTAAGATTTGCTATTACTTCAGGTACAGCTAAGAAAGAAAAATCTCGCTAATTAACCTTACATCATCAATTAATTGAAAGGCATACCCTGATTTCAGAAAATGTTAAAAAGTAAAACAAAATTTAAAATGATTACTTCGAAAAGAGACAATCTTTCATTTAATACAGAGATATACAAAAGATAATCCCCATATTACAAATATTTGTTTTATTTGTACATGACTAAATTTCCCTCAAAGAGAAAATCAGCAGTAATTTGAAAATAAGAACCATTTCCAAACTGAGCTACAATGGCAATAAAACTATCTGCAACTCACACAAAGGATGTATTTATACGGAGACCCTCCGCATGAAAAGATTTCCTCAATGGTGAGTGAGGAAATTTCCGCCCCCCCCCCAAAAAAAAACCCCCACAATATCTCTTAATCATACTTTGGTCCAAAGTTTGTAAGACAAGAAATGTAATGCATAAATATAGTTCCTGATGTCAGTTAAAATCCTTTATCATAGATTAATTTATTAATAACAATTTTTCCTACTCCTAATGAAGCTCATATGTAAAGCAATACAAAGAAGTCTTTTTTACTTCTATTAAGTTATTAATATTAACAGCAAAGTGGAAAGAAGAGTAGGTCAAAAATTCCATAGTTACGTATGCTCTTAAATTATAATAGCAGAATATCTTCTTCCCCTCCCAAAAGTACATGATCCAATATTTGACCTATTTATCTCCTTACCAACTCTCTCCATTCCCACAAGCTCTCTCACTGTGTCAACATGCATTACAGTTTTTACAAAAGAAAGCACTCACTAAGGCCATTCACCATGGTATATTAGAAATAATCAACAAAGGATCCATATCTCGAGGGAAAATTATGTTGCATTTAACCTTTCCTCCAACCTCATCCCACTTTCAGAGCCCCCCAACAACCATGATTTCTAGAATGTCCCAAGGCCAATCTGGCCTCTCTAAACTCTAGCCATTCTTCATGGGACCAGAGGAAATGCCTGAGTAAAGATGAGTAAGGAGAGTTTAAACTAAAACAAAAGAGGTTATTAGTTGAGCCACTCCTATAAAGTCACAGAAAAAATCTTCAATGCAATATGTCAAATAAGAGAATAAGATCTCTTGGAACTGGTGCTGTTTATATTGAAGACAGAACTCAGGGGAGAAGAGTAAGGGAATATACCACGTAATATACCAGGTAAGGGAACATATCAGAGACAAGGCAAAAAAGGGCTAGCTAAAAATCCCCAAAAGAAAAAGGACAAGAACAGATGATACTCCAATGCTGTGACTATCCAAGTTCAAGACTGATGACTGATGGGTTGAATCATAGTTCTACCATTGTGTATAGTTGGTATTAAAGACAAAAAAAGGCAAAATAAAGAAAACAATAGATTAAAGAAAAGCAACACTATATCACCTTTCAAGTATTTGTGCCAAAAATGTTTAACCTGAACTGAATAAAACATGTATATCTAACATTCAGGTTACAAGAAATACAGAGAACAGTGTTAACAATACTAAAAAAAAGCAGTCAGACAAAAAACCAGAAGAAAGGTCATTCTATATGTCAAGTCTCTTCAACAAGTCAATGTGATGAATAAATAAAGGCAGTGGGCTAAGTTTTAGCATAAAAAAGACTTAAGACTAAAAAAGTAAAGTCTATTCAAAAAGGAAAAGAAAAAAGACTTAAGAGATATAACCAAATGCAACAAATGGTTCTTAACTTGATCCTGGTTTGAACAAAGAAGCCACAGAAGACATTTCTGGGGATAAGCAGAAATTTGAACATGGACAAGGTATTAGATAATTAAGAATTAGTGTTGTTTTGTTTTTTTTTTTTAATGTGAGAAGACAGTATTGTAATACTGGAGGAAAATGTCCTTATATTTTAGAGAGGCAAATGATGTCTATAATTTAGCGTAAAACTCTTCAGTTATTATCACTCTGCCTTAACAGAGAAAACTAGCAAACTAAATATGGAAAGCAGACATGGCAAATACTCCTCAAGAAGTATATCATATCCTCCATATATCCCTGTCCAATCATTTCTCTCCTGTTTTACTCAGGTTAGACACTCGTCCTCTGTGCTTTCAAAGCATTTTGTGGTTACCCACATTCATTTAAGGAAATGGGGTTTCCAGGAGGCTAGTTCAGACAGGCAGCAAAGTAGCCAGGCTGCTTTCTACAGTGGAATAAGAACTTGGCCTTGCTGACAGAGTTTGATTTCAGCAGTGGGAAAGCTCAGTGTTTGTAAACATTCCCTTTGATACAAGCACATAAATTGCAAAGTATGTTTTTCTAGAATAGTAGTAATGCAATCCACAAATGTAAAACTGTGGTAGTGAAAAAAAGGTGTGGTGAAGTATCAAGAATTTGGCTTCTCAGGCCTGCCACACTCTCACTCTTCAGAGGTACCTTTGCAACCTCCTTGAGTAATGAGGGAGCACAAGGAAACTACTTCTAATAGGAGTATGCGATGTCTCTTTTTTTGTATAAATGTCTCAAAGCAGGCTAATTTCTGCCATTAAAGAAAATGTATATTTTTAAACTCTGTCTGGTGGCACTTTCCTATCAAGAACTACCTAACTGTGATAACCAAGCACTACCTTAGTCATAGCATTTATCAAACTGTTCTAAAATCTATTTACCTATCTCCTCGCAAGGAACTAAGCAATTACTTTTACTTACCTTTGCACCCTCCATGAGAGTGCCTAGCACACTCTGGGTGCTTAATAAATGTTTAAAAAGCTGAAGTGAAAAAAATGAGAATATGGAGAAATTAATAATTCCTCCCCCAAAAAAGTAGTTCAATAAGAATGCTAGAATGGAACAAATGATATGAGTTTCTTGAGGGCAGGAACTACTAACACAATTGAGACAATGGTGGGGGCGGGGGCGGGGAGAGTAGTAAGAGGAATAGAGAGACAGGTGTAAGAGTAGAGAGAGAGAAAAGGAGGTAAGGGAAAAGGATGAACTCAGAAATTACCTACCATATGAACTTTCCAAACGTCTTTCAGAATAAATTAATCTATAAGTACTGTTGGTTTCTAATTGATTGGAAAGAGACAAAAAGCATACCTTTTTATCTATTCCTGTCAAATAGTCAGGTAAGTGTTTGCTGGGGGAAAAAAATCTGAATCAACAGAAGAGTTCTAAATGTATATAATCTTTAACAGCCCAGCTGACATCATTACTATCCCATTTGTTAACTGGTAAGTTTAAAAACTATTACTGAAACACAATGCTCTCCTATTCCACGTGAAACTCTTCTTTTTTAACAATGTCTTAACAAGATAACATGTTTACTTATCTCAGCGTAGTCTCTAATATGTCTTTAGCATATCTGCAAAGGGCTGGTTCCAGAACTACATTCAAGCTCTACAATTATGTAAATAAAGTTACTATGAGAAGCAGAGAAAATAAGATTTCTCCAGTATGAAGAGAGTAAGATTTTCCAGTATGGAGAAAAGACAAAACAACTGGATAAAGGAAGACACCTCAAAAAAAAAAAAAAAGTAAATGAAAGGACAATGTACATGGTATTAAAAACTCAAACTTCTCAAAGAAGTAAAAACAAAGGTATATCTCTCTACCATGTCCAATCCTTAATCCTATTTCCCCACATGTAACCACTTAATATTTCCTTAGGTATCCTTCAAGAAAAAGATGTGTGTATATAAGATATCCTTATTTTATAATGTTCACATATGACATATATAACCTTTTCTCAATATCTTACGTTACATACAACATATCTTGGGCATCTTTCCATATCAGCACATAACAATATTATTCTTCTAGCAATATTTATCACTTACAATCTGCCAGATGCTGTGTAAAGTGTTAAATTTGTTACACCTCATTTGATCTTCAGAGAAACTCTATGAAATAGGTACTATACTAGGATACTAAAGTTTCAAGAAGTTCAGGTCATGTAACTAATAAGGAACAGCACTAAGCTCTGAATTTACAGCTCCCACTCTTAACCACTGTTCTCCTTCCTTTTATCTGATAAAGAGTCTGTGAAATGGATAAACTGCAACATATTTAACCAGTCTCTATTGGTAGACACTTAAGCTATTTCTATGCTTTGCAAAGACCCTCACTGGAATGTAAGCTCCATTGAGACTTTTGTCTAAATCAAGAATTACGGGGGATTTTTACTTTCTCTTTTGGGCCTTTTATATTTCCAAATTTCTGCAGTACCATATATTACTTTATAGTAAGAAAAAACAGATATTTTTAGATAAACTTCAAAAATAGAGTAACTCCCCCAAGCTTATGAACAGTAGAGGCAGGGTTTGAATTCAGATCCATAAAACACCCAGGGCCTCTTTTCATGGAAGCAAGTTTCCAAAGGTAAATAACTCTAGTTATAGTTTGTATTAATGATTTCTCTATTCCCCAAAACCTAGCCTATGAGGTCAGTTAAAGATACACAGTGAAGGGACTTCCCTGGTCCCTTGTGGCGCAGTGGTTAAGAATCCACCTGCCAATACAGGGGACATGGGTTCAGTCTCTGGTCCGGGAAGATCCCACAAGCCACAGAGCAACTAAGTCTGCGCCACAACTACTGAAGCTGGCAAGGCTACAGCCTGTGCAACAAGAGAAGCCACCACAATGAGAAGCCCGAGCACTGCAATGAAGAGTAGCCCCCGCTCACCACAACCAGAGAAAGCCCGGGTGCAGCAACAAAGACCCAACGCAGGGAATTCCCTGATGGCGCAGAGGCTGAGAATCCACCTGCCAATGCAGGCGACACAGGTTTGATCCCTGACCCAGGAAGATCCTACATGCTGTGAAACAACTAAGCCCATGTGCCACAACTACTGAGCCTGCGTTCTAGAGCCTGCAAGCCCACACCTCTTGCTGTGGAGCCCGAGTACCCAGAGCCCATGCTCCACAACAAGAGAAGCCACCACAATGGGAAGCCCGCACACCGCAACAAAGAGTAGCCTCTGCTTGCTGCAACTAGAGAAAGCTTGTGTGCAGCAACGAAGAACCAATGCAGCCTAAATAAATAAACAAATAAATAAATATTTTTTTAAAAAAGACCCAACGCAGCCAAAAAAACAAAAAAATAATAAAAAATAAAAAAGATACCCAGTGAAAATGTCTGTGGCATATACTAACATATTAATAGGAACACTATAATAATTACTACCATTCTATGATCTGTTTCCTATCTTTCATGGACAGCTAAATAAAACTCCCATCTGAGGCACTGCCATTTTTAAGTTATCCTATGTTAAATTCTTTAGGAATTTAAGTCTAGAGTAGACCAGTAACCAAAAGTCCAAGAAAACAAAAATACATACAGGTTGACTTGTGAAATCAAAGAACAGAAATAATGCTTCTCTATAATATACTTAACATTTAAGACACAGTTCCTTTTGGGGGAGAATGGAAAAAAAAAAAGATGTCAGATGACTCATGTATCCCATCTGACACTATTTTGGGAAAACATTTAAGTTAAAGATTTTGAAAGCACTGTATTAAAGAGACTTGGAGATCTCCATCATTCTGATCTACAGCATTTCACCATGTCTCAATTTCCTCAACTAAAACATGGGGATAATAAGTAATGCTCCCTACTTCATGGAACATATTAAATTATAACCATAGAAAAAATATTTTAAAATTTAGCATTTGAAAAAATTAACACTAATCTGAAGTTGGCATCTAAAAAGAAAACTGAAGGGAAAAAACCTCCACTGCAAAAAGTCAACCCTCCCAAAACGAGATAAATATCCTTAATTCCACTCTACTTCAGAAAAATAAAGCCAGAATCTCCTGATCCACAAACATATAAATTATATCTTGATGTAAACTGTATACAATTAGTTGCTAAACTCTGTGCATCCTAAACCTTAAATATCCCTCAAATCTTTATCCCCTCCTTCCCTTTCCTACAGCATCTGCCTACAGATAGCATCGTACTTAATGTTGAAATGCTTTCCTCCTCAGACTGGAAAGAACGCAAGGATGTGTATTCTCCCCACTTCTATTCAACACTACAGTGGAGGATCCAGCCTGTGGAATACAGCAAGGAAAGAAAGAAGAAAGGAAAGGAAGGGGGGAGGAAAGGAAAACAGGGAGGGAGAGAAGGAGGAAAGGAAAAGGAAGAAATCAAAGGCATTAAGAGTGGAAAGGAAGAAATGAAACTATTTTTACTCACAGACAATATATCCTGTGGGTAGAAAATCTTAAAGAATCCACCAAAAATTACTAGAACTAATAAATGAGTTCAGCAAGGTCAGAGGATACAAATTCAATACTCAAAAATCAATCGCATTTCTATATACTAGCAACAAACAAACCAAAAATAATTCTTTAATTCCATTCATGATAACTTCAAAAACAATAAAATACTTAGAAACAGATTTAACAAAAAACGTATAAGACTTGCACACTGAAAACTTTAAAACTTTACTAAGAGAAATCAAAAAAGATCCTTGGTCTGGGAGGATCCCGCATGCCACGGAGCAACTAAGCCCGAGAGCCACAACTACTGAGCTCATGAGTCACAACTACGAACGCCTGTGTGCCTAGAGCCTGTGCTCAGCAACCAGAGAAGCCACTGCAATGAAAAGCCTGCACACCACAATGAAGAGTAGCCCCCACTCTCCGCAACTAGAGAAAGCTGGCACACAGCAACAAAGACCCATTGCAGCCAATAAATAAATAAATAAATAAACATTAAAAAAAAAAAAAAGAACAGTTTGATACTGTAAGGACAGACATACAGATCAGTGATTTCTGACAAGATATCAAGGTAATTCAATGAGAAGAAGACAGTCTTTCCAACAGAGTGTTGCAACAACGGAACATTCACATGCAAAAAAAAGAATTTAGACCTTCATCTCACACCATGCACAAAATGTAATGCAAAATGGGTCATAAACCAAAAGTAAGAGCTAAAACTATAAAAACTTCTAGAAGAAAACAGAGAAGGAAATCTTCTTGAGCATGAATTAAGCAGAGTCTTAGATAACACCACCAAAATCATGATCCATAAAAAGAAAAAAAAATTAATGAATCAGGCTTCATCAAAATTTAAAGTCTTTGTGCTTCAAAATTCACTACTAAGAAAATGAAAAAACAAACCTGACAGGGAGAAAATATTTGCAAATCACACATCACAAACCTATATCTAAAACATATAAAGGGGATTTCCCTGGTGGTCCAGTGGCTAAGACTCCTCGCTCCCAATGCAGGGGGCATGACTGTGATCCCTAAGGGGGATCATTGGGGGCACTAAGATCCCACATGCTGCATAGCCCAGCACAAACAAACAAACAAACAATAAACATATAAAGGACTCTTACAGGACTTCCCCGGTGGTGCAGTGGTTAAGAGTCCGCCTGCCAACGCAGGAGACACGATTCGATCCCTGGTGGGGGACGATCCCACATGCCACGGAGCAACTAAGCCTGTGTGCCACAAGTACTGAAGCCCGCGAACCTAGAGCCTATGCTCCACAACAAGAGAAGTCACCGCAATAAGAAGCCCACACACAGCAACAAAGAGTAGCCCCTACTCGCCACAGCTAGAGAAAGCCCACACACAGCAACTAAGACCCAACACAACCAAAAAAAAAAAAAAAAAAACCCAGAACTCTTAAAACTCAAAAACAACATAAATAATCCAATTTAAAAATAAGCAAAAGATTTCAAGATATTTCACCAATAAGATAGGTAACTGGTTAATAAGCACAAGAAAAACATCACTGATCATTAGGGAAATGCATATCAAAACCATAATGAAATGCCACTTCATAAGTACAAATACATACTACCACAACAAACCTTGAAATGTTATGCTAAGTGAAAGAAGTCAGACGAAAAGGCCACATATTTGTATGATTCCATGTATACGATATTTTCAGAAAAGGTAGGGGCTTCCTAGGTGGCGCAGTGGTTAAGAATCCGCCTGCCAATGCAGAGGACATGGGTTCGATCCCTGCTCCAGGAAGATCCCACATGCCACGGAGCAACTCCGTGTGCCAAAAAACAAAAAACAAAACAAAACAAAAAAAAAAAAAGAAAAAGAAAAGGCAAATCTAGAGAGAGACAGACAGACATAAAGTATATTAGTGGCTGCCTGAGGCTTGGGGTGGGACTAGGGAGTGACTATAAACTGGTACAAGGGATTATGGGGGGGAATGAAAATGCTCTAAAACGACTGTCGGTGATGGTTTCACAAGTTTATAAATTTATTAAAAATCACTGAATGGTGCACTCAAAATGAATTAACTGTATGGTATATAATGTATATCTCAATAAAGTTTGTTTGTTCGTTTGTTTGTTTGTTTGTTTTAAAAGAGCTTGGATATGGGGCTTCCTAGGTGGCGCAGTGGTTGAGAACCAGCCTGCCAATGCAGGGGACATGGGTTCAATCCCTGCTCCAGGAAGATCCCACAGGCCGCGGAGCAACTAAGCCCGTCCGCCACAACTATTGAGCCCATGTGCTGCAACGACTGAAGCCCAGGCACCTAGAGCCCGTGCTCCTCAACAAGAGAAGCCACGGCAATGAGGAGCCTGCGTACCACAACGAAGAGCAGCCCCCACTCACCGAACTAAAAAGCCCATGCACAGCAAAAAAGACCCAACACAGCCAATAAAATAAATTAATTAATTTAAAAAAAAAGAGCTTGGCTATGGTTGGAACTACTCTGTGAAGATAATGGTAAGAAATTGCTTATAGTCAGAGAAAGAATGATGGTGACAGGAAAAAGAGGAGAGTTGGAGTAGAGTCACTAAGAAAGTTTTGAACTCTAAGAGCCCTTACACCACCATCCCTGTATCTTTAGCAAAGTTTATGAAAATCATTAAAAGGCTGATAGGAGTGAAGGAGTTCAGTCTTCTGGTGTCACAGGACAAACATGGAACACCTCATGATGACGCAGGAGTGCAGGTGCAGAAAGACACATGGGAAAGCCAAAACCAGGAACAAGTAGAGCTCCTTGGGAGGCTCTGAGTTGGCATTAAGGTAAGAGCTAAACTCAACAGTGACAGGGGATCCACAGCTGGCATCAGGTTACCCTAGTTTTCTTTGTTTTTTGTACTTTATCAGTTACATTTAAATTTTAGCAGGTAGTAGAGCTGACTATACACCTATATATTTAAATGACTATAGTGATGCTATACAACTTCAAATGACTAATTTTAAAGAATAGAAGTTGTTTGGGGGACCAGCACTCTGATTCTCCTTCTTTTGGTTAGAAACTCCTTTTTGATAAGGAACTCATTCCTTGAGACTGGGCATTGCTGACACCATCACATCTCTCCCCAAAGCCATAGAGGACATATGACCCAGGACTAGCCACAGTCCCCTGTAGCCCTAAACACAGTAATTGATTCAAGGAAGGACCATGTGATGCAAGCCAAACCAATAACTGAGTTCCCGGCTCTTTTCTGCCACAACTAAACTTGTAGGATTTCAGCCTAGGGTTGTCAATTCTCATGGTAACCATTTTGTTACAATTATGTGGAAAATCTAGAAGATAAGAGGCCTACTAACATCTTCTGTATCCCTGGGCCCAAAGTACTCAGTTACATCAGGCAGCATGTATGTGCAAATTAATCTCATTTGAGTTTCTGTCACATGCAACCAAAAAGTCTCTTCTGTAAAAGGCCACTTTGAAAAAGCAGTAAGACATTTCAAGTGGTTGCCTAAGGTATCCAAAAGATGCAACCCAGAAATGAAAGGGAACTAACTCTGAGAAGATTGAATTGACTAACAGAAAACAGGATGCAGAAGAATAGCAGGTAGATAAATTTCCTCTTCTTCCAGAGTCCCATCTACAGATCTAAAGAAATGTTCCTCTGTCCAAAGATATCCTGTTTGGCCAAGCAAGCACACCTGCCAAACAATCCCTCTTTAGCTCTTTGTGAAGCAGAGGCTAACAAGATAAGGTATCACCTTACACTGTCTCCCATCCTTCTCTGCTTCACTTCCCTTTTCTCTTCTAATGCCCTGGGATTATGCCTCCCAGAAAAAGCCTCAAGTCTTAATCTTTGTTTCAGTCTCTGTTTTCTAGGGAACCCAGACTAAAAGAGTATCTACAAAGAACCTACAGTAACCATCAGGCTAAATATTAAGTGAAACAGAAAGCTTTCCCTTGGAGACTATAAACAAAATGAGGATGCTAAATATTAATACAACGTTGAACAGAAACGGTAGTAAAATTCTGTACAGTAATGCAATGTAACAGTCTGCATACCAACACAAAAAATAAATCAGTTACAAGGTTTGGAAAAGACAAAACAAAAATTCTTGATTTTCAGATGATATGGCTGTCTACATAAAAAATACAAAGGCCACAGGGCGGTAAGTAGGTTGATTGAAGCCTGATCTCCCCCGTCAGCTTGGTTCAGTCTGTCCTGTAACAGGAGTTTCTCAAGTATGGAGTTGGAATATAAGGCCTCCTGAAAAAGACTGACCCTATATTTTCCTGAGAAAGCATAATAGTTCTGGTTGAATCAATTCCACAAAGCTATTATGTAACCTGAGGACTGTCCAGAGTTGAAAAGCCTGTGCCCATTTTGAAGAATCAAAGATTATTATCAAACTTTGGTTTAAAAAAAGAAAAAGAAAAGAAAAAGAAAATACAAAGGAATCCACAGATACATTCTTAGATTTAACAAGAGTTTAACTAGGTATATAGCTGATACAAAATCATTATATACCTAGGAATAAATCTAACAAAAGATATATAAAAACCATACAGAAAAAACTACAAAATTTCATTATGTGATATAAAGAAGACCTAAATAAATGGAGAGAATACACCACGATCATGAGTCGGAAACAATATTATAAGAATATCATTTCTCCCCCAAATTGATGTATAGATTCAATGCAATCCCCATCAAATTCTAATAGGATTTGGGAGTTTTTTGTTTGTTTGTTTGTTTAGGTAGATTCTAAAATATACATGGAAATTCAAAGAGTTAAGAGCAGCTAAGACACTTTTTTTTAAAGGTGGAGAGAGTTATTCTACCAAATTCCAAAACTTATTATAATGAAAATTGTTTATAATTAGTGAAAAGATATATAACCAGACCAATGGGACAAAATAGAGAGCCCATAAAAAGACCCACAAATAAGGACATACACATCTATTATAGAGATGGCAGGACAGATCAATGCAGAAAGGAGAAGCCATTCTGAAAAAAATTAAAATTTCACATACACATATCAAGTCCAGCTGGAATATACACCTAAATACAAAGGAGGTAATTACAAAGTTTAAATTAAATTCATCTGATTTAAAGATAAATTGAATGAATACCTTAATGACCTCAGGGTAATAAAATATTTCTCAAACAAGATCCCCAAAATACTAAACATTAAAAAAAAAACACCAAAAAATGAAACTGACATACTGCATTAAAACTTAGTTTTCAAAAGACTCCATAAAAAGGATTAAAAACAAATCACAGTGTAGGAAAAGATATTTGCAAAACATATAATCAATAAATGACTAATCTACTGAATATATATAAAGTACCCACACAAATCAATAAGAAAAAGAATCCAAAGTGAAAAAACAAAGACGGAAAATGGAATACTGTTTAATTAGGTAATTTACAAAAGAGTAATTTCAAATGGTCAATAAACATACAAAACAGGGCTCAATCTCATCAGTAATCAAGTAAATATGCATTAAAACTTTTACAATAAGATAGCATCATGCATCCACCAGATTGTGCATCCACGAGATTGGCAAAAATGAAAAAGTTGGCAATACCAAGTGATGGTAACTATATAGCGCAAGACTGTGAGTGTAAATTTCTACAACTATCTTAGAAAACAGTTTGGCATCACCTAATAAACTTGATGATAAATAAAACTGCTAGGACAAGCAATAAAGACCCAGCAATTTCACACATGAGTATACCCTAGAAAAACTCATGAACATATGTCCAGAACATACAGGTAAGCATGCTCATAGCAACACTGTTTCTAATAGTCAAAAACTGGAAACACGGGACCTCCCTGGTGGTCCAGTGGCTAAGACTCCGGGCTCCCAGTATAGGGAGCCTGGGTTCCATCTCTGGTCAGGGAACTAGATCCCACATGCCGCAACTAAGAGCTTACATGCTGCAACTAAAGATCTCGCATGTCACAACTAAAAGATCCTGCATGCCGCAATGAGGATCCCACACGCAGAAACAAAAACCCCGTGTGCTCCAACTAAGTCCTGATGCGGCCAAATAAATAAATAAACATTAAAAAAAAAATGGAAACAACCCAAATGTCCATCTAATGTAGACTGGAAACTTGTGGCATGTTTATACAATGAAATAATATAAAACAATGAAAATGAATGAACTTCAACAGCTTGTAACATCATGGCTGAATCTCTCAGATATAATTTTGAGCAAAAGAGGACAGAAAAGCATACAAACATACAGTATGACTCTATTTAAATGAATTCAAAAATTAAAAGATTATATTGCTTAGGGATGCATTCATAGGTAGGAAAAATAAAGGAAAGCAAGGAAACGGTTATCCCAAATGTCAGCAGCTTGGAGTACTCTGAAGCAAAGGGTAAGATTTAGAAAAGGAGAGGCAGGATATATCAAAAACAAAAAACATCAGAACAGTTACAGAGATAGATGAGCAGAGCATTTGTGGGGGTAAAGTGAAAACATCAGACTGACTAGAACAAAATGTAAGTTGGAGAATAAGCAACAAGAAAAGGACCAGATTATAGATGACTTTAAAATGCAAGCAGGGGTTTGGATTTAACCCCGTAAGAAGCCACTACGTATATATTTTTGAACATAAGAATGCCATGATAAAAGCTGTGTTTTAGGGAGACTTCATTTGTAACACATTTGAATTAGAGGAGGGAGGGACTAGATCAGCTATGACCTTGTTGTGGTCATCTGGAAGTGAGGTAATGAAAGATGCTCCCAGATGGTAGGGTGGCGTTCATGTATACACTTTTTATGTGTCTGGTTTACACAAAAGACTCTGTACTAAGCACTGGAGATAAAAAGACCTAGACCAGCCCTCAAAGAGCTCTGAAAAGCAGAATAAAATAGGGGGAAAGGGGGAAGGAGGGCAAGCATGAGAAATTTAAAAAACAAAACTGTACCTCATGAAATCAGTGATAAAAGAAAAAAGTCAAATATTCCTAATTTTCAAGAGTTCTATAATTCGGGTACACATAAGGTAGCATGGTAAGCACTGCCATACGGCCCTAGGACCGATGAGAAGAACAAGCAGGAAGTAGTGGTGAGTATACCACATACATGTGAGAAAGGTGACTATAAAAGAAAAAGGAATGATTGGTTGGCAGCTAGAAATGCCAGAAGATGCGATGCTTCTTTGTTTTATGATGAGAAAGGCAGGATGAGTCTTATGGCTTAAGGGAAACATCCATTAAAAAGAATAGACTGAAGATGCTAAAACGGAAAGGGAAAATTGTGAGATCAAGGTTGGGAGGAGGTGGCAAGGTATGGGGTTCAAAGTACAATAAAATAGGTAAGTTTTAGGGACAAGACACCTTTCAGGCTCAAGAGAGACGGTTGAATGAAATACTGAGACAGTCATATGCCGAGGTTAAAATGAAGGACTCATGATACGGTCCCAAACTTTTCAGTAAAAGTTGGGATAGGGAAACAAAGATGATAAATAAGAGAAATTATTTGGGATAAACCTCATTTCAAATAAGACATTAATTAATAAAAAATCAACTCTGGACTATTCTACTCTCCCTCTAACACTGCTCTGCAGTTCAGGAGCAAGAAATAGGTTAGATATTCAGCATTAACAGTTAAATGAGTACAATAGAAGGTCAGGGAGGTGGTATATGTGTCCAAAGTGATGAAACAGGCAGCACTAAGATAGTTGATATCATGTGGAAAGGATTTACTTTGATCAGGAGTGAGATTATGAATTAAATTAAGTAGATTAAAAGATTGGGCCTACCCAGCCAGAGTCACGAACAGATTCAAGACTAGACACAATTAAGGTTATAGTCTATATCCAGGAAATCCTATTCATGTAAGAGTTTTCTCAGAAATGAAGATCTGATGAAAGCCTTTCATTAAATTCACTCCTTAGGCAGCAAAATGATACCAGATTAGCAAAGATTAAGAAAACAAGGGTAACTTTGGGGATACTAATAGTGGCACAGTTAGAAAATCTAGAACTACCACAGAAAATATTTTGTAGAAAGAAAATACAGTTGAATAATAAGAGTTTAAGATCTGAAATCAGAGAACTAGGGTTTGAGCCTCAATTAAGGCAAATGATATTCTCGGTAGGCCTCAGTTCTGCATCTGGATTATAGGAATAATAAATAATAGTAAATAATATAGGAATAATAGCAGCTAACATTTTTTGAATGCTTATTATGTTTCAGGCACAGTTCTAAGTGTTTTACACGTATTATCTCATTTAATCCTCAAATTAACCCTAGAGAGGTTTTTAGCTCCACTTTACTGATGAGCGAACCAAAACAAAGAGGTTAGAGCAACTGCCCAGAACTACACAGCTATTATTTGGTACAGGTAGAATTTCAATCTGAGTGATGTGACCTGGAGCCTACATTCTTTACTACGTTCTTTTGCCCTCTGGGTTATGAAGATAAGAAGGTGGTAAAAAGTGTTTTAAGTATACGCAAATGTTCTTCATTACAGCTGAATATCAAGTGATGAGACAAAATAATCCAAACAAAATCCTAGATCATTTATCTACAATCAACATTCCATAAATTATACCTATTATATACGAGGGAGTGATTACAAAGGTTAAAAAGGCACATGCCTTGACCTCAAAAAGTAGGAAGAACAGACAAGAGGCAATACTAGACATGAAGTCTGCTTTTCTACGATGAGCTGAGGTTAGCACAATCAGTGATACAGAATAAAGAGCTTCGAGAAAATCACCAAATCACAGCCTCAAAAAATAACAGAACCAAATGCAAAGGGCTGAAGTAACTGAGCCAGAAAAGAGATTAGTATAATTCTTTTTAAAGTAAAGGTTTCTAAAAAATCATAAAGCTTTAAAAAAGAAAAATAAGTTTTCAAATAGCAACAGGCTTTTCACAGAGCAACAAAGTTCACACATGTACATCATAAAAAGGATATTACTTTCAAGAAATGGTCCTAAGCCATATTATAAATCCTGTAGTAATTTTTTTAAAAGTGATACTTACTGGACACTTATCTAAAAAGCACTATTATAAGCACTTTAAAGGTATGGGTTTATTTAACTCTTACAACAATCCTATAAGGTGTGTCCTACTATTAACCCCATTTTATAGATAGGGAAAATGAGGCAAACGTGAGGGGAAGTAACTTGCCCAAGTTTACTCAGTGGGGGGGCAGTGCTAGGATGTCAAACCAGGCAGTTTGTCTCCAGAGTTGTGCTATACTTCCCCAAGTAGGAAACTAAGAAGCAGAACAAGAATTTATTCAGAGGTATTCAGCCATATTTGGTAACTATGAGGAAAGTACCTTTCATTCATGATAAGCAGATAATAATTCATCACCTATAGCAATTCTGTCCTTGGTCTTCCCTCCAGATTAAGTCTGTGCATTTCTCCTCAACTATCTCATTTGCTCCTCTGGCTTTAATTACTATCTACTTGCTGATGACTCCCAAATCTAAATCTCCAACCCAATTTCTCTCCTGCACCTTAAACCTGCACCAACAGCCTCATAGACATTTTTCTTTGAATGCTCCATGAGCACCTCAAAATCAACCTGTCCAAAACTGAACCACTATCCCCATTCCTCATTTTCCACCCTCAGACCCCCTCTTCCTCCTCTCCTCCCTTATCTCAACAATTGCTTCCATCCTGGTTGCCCAAGTAAGAAACTTGGATGTCCTCCCAGACTTTTCAGTCTTCCTCACCTTCCACATCCAAACAGTCATCAATCGCTGCCTTGCCTACTTCCTAAGTATCTCTCAAACAATGCATGTCTCCACATTTCCATTGCCTTGGTTACTTGTATAATTTTACAAGGCTGTATTAATTTGAATTTTTTTTTTGTTATTTTGCAAAACTGGTTATCTTTTTCTCTTGTGTTTCGTCATTTCCTATCTGAGGACAAATTCCATGAATGGAGTACAGACATTGTATACATTTCACACTTAACTCCCTAATATGTACTTTCTTGATCAGCACAATGTTCTCATAGATAAGCTTTTGGTTCTATTTAAGAGAAACTAATACTAAGCGTGCATGTCAAGTAATACATCTATTTTTAAATGGAACGGCCTTCAGAAATAAGACCAACTTATTTTACAAAAAAATTTTTAAAAAGAACAAAAGTAATAATTTCCTATTAAGTCTATCACAGCTTCCTAGGTTATGCTAATTACTGTAAGTGTTCAGTGACAGCTAGGCCATACACTACACTAAACCCTTTACACAAATTATGTTATTTAATGTTCACAACAACTCTATGAGCTGGGTACCGTTTTTTTACCCACTTTCCAGACCAGTAAAATAAAGCTTAAGAGAGCTTAAACAATTTGGCCATGGTACCAACTTAGAAAATAACAGCCAGGGTTTAAGTCTATGGTCCTAGTCTGAGCCTATGCTCTTGAGCACTTGCTATTTCGGGAGAACATGAAATATGCGTTCTAAAGCTCGAAGGAAAAAAAAACGCACAAAGCTTAAATGAAAGAGATGTTAGTTTTAAATGAAAAACGTGACAAAATAGAGTAATACTATGGAAGTTCAGGCAATTAAGAAAAGACCTGTTTGGTAGGTCCAAAAATCTTTAAGAAATATCAGCAAACTAAAAAGATCCGGAGTCACAGAATACAACTGTCGAAAAAGTAATACATTCGAATGTTTCTTTTTTGGTGACTTAAGGTTAACAGAAATATAGTCTTATTAAACAAAAAATGTCTAGTGTCATATACATTGGTATATTCCACAATGAAAGTCTACAAATAGAATCCTCCACTGTAATTCAATTTTTAGTTTTAGGGGGTAAAACGATGGCAACCTCTCCATCGCAAGTAGGTAAAAGGCGCAGAAACCTCAACCTTGATCCCTTGCTTACTCCTTAGACTCCTAAAACACGAGTCAAAGGACCGGTATATAAAAAACACTGCCTATCATCCATCTTCCTCTGGAGCTATGAGCAACACAGGCGTAATTTACATTCACAAGCTACTAGGATCAAGCTCCAGCCTACAACTCGTCGGACTGGGCAGCTGCACACCGAAGGTGCACACCACAAGCTCTCAACTTTTCATTCTGGCCGTACATTTTCAATTCTGGGTGCAGGATCCCACTCTGAATTGGGCCCCTGGGTGCAAAGAGGATTCCTGTCAGATTTCTGGGAAGGGTGAGAGGTGTGAAGGAAGGGCGGCCTCCCACCGGCCGGGAGCCCGCCGCGCACTGAACCTTTTGTTGGGGTGGAGACGAGGGCGGACCCCCGCACCCACTGGGGGGCGACGGGGGTGGGCGGGGAGAGGGAAAGGGCCGCAGCCAGCCCGGGGGTGGAGACACAAAGAATTTGGGAAGCTCCGAGCGGCCGGCCGACAAGCTCCCCCGCCCGCCCTTCAATCAGCCGCCGCGAAACTCCAGGCCCTGGCGGCCCAGGAGCCGGCGGAGGCGGGCGCGCGGGCGGGCGGGGCTCTCTGCGCCCCCGGGCGAGGCGCGGGCTCAGGGCCGGGGTCGGAGGGCGGCGCGAGGCCTCACCGGCGCCCGCAGCCGCCGCGAGCCCCCTCCGCCCAGCCGCCGACCAGGCCGCGGGATCCCGGCGCCCGCGTCGCCACACCCACCCGCCTCCTAGGCCTGGCCCGGGAGGACTCCCGACGCTTCCCCTGGCTGCGGCGGCGCGCCCCACGCCCCAGATTTACCTGCTGATCTTCTGGGCGAAGGCGCGGCGCTCGGCCATGGCTGCTAAGGCGGCGGCGGCGGCGGCGGCGCTGACGGTCTGGGCGCGGACGGGCGGGCGGGCGCGTGCCTCCTCGCTCGCGCTCCCCCCTCGCCGCCTCCGCCAGTCCCCGCTCCGGACCCGGGAGGCTGGGGCTGGCGGCCGGAGCCGGGAACGAGCCCGGCCGTAATGCTCCTGAGAGGCGCGCAGCAAGAAACCGCTCCTCCCCTCTGCGCGTCAAGCCCCGCGGGAATCCGGGCTTTGGAACGCAGCTACGGCCCGCGGGAGCAAAGAGGGAGAATGGAGCGTGGAGGGGTCCAGACGCCGGCCCCGGCTGCCGGGCTGCCGCGGGGCCCGCATGACCGAGAGGACGCAGAGAGAAGCCAGAATGGGGCCAGCGACCTGGCGAGGCAGGAAAATAAGAGCGCGTGGGGGGAGCCTGGCTTTCCCGAAAAGGAAGGGAAGGAAATGGAAGATGGGCTTTGCCGAGGGGGCTGTGCTCTGCCGCCCGGAGTGGCTGGATCCGCGTTCCAGCAGCGCCCATCTCCCAGCAGTTGAAAGCACTTTCTGTTCTGCGACCTTGTGAATGGGGTCTGACTGGAGAAAGAATAGGTTTTCTTATAGTAAAAGAGCCAGAAAAGACTGCAGAGGTAAAGATGATAAATAGTGGACTTCTGGTGCTAAGCCAGGCACTGGATTAAAGTTTTACATGCATGATTTTACTTAATCTTCAGAACAGCTCTTGGAAGTCAGTTGTTATTATCCCCATTTTAGAGAAAAGGAAATTTAGTTCTGAGAAACTAAGCGACTGGCCCCAGGTCACACAGATAATAACCTCTTCAACTTAAGTTCAAACCCAGAGTCTAGGCCTTTTCTTTGAGGACGAGTGTTACCGTCCTCATAAGAACACTCTTCCTGAGTCTATTTCTCACCCCTTTTGAATCTCGTTTCCCATTTATATATGTTGAACCAGATGAGCTCCAACGTACTTTACCATTTTGACGTTCTGTTAAGTAATCTGAATATTTACCAAACTGATCTTACACATCAAATCCTATAAAATAGGGACTAGCAGAAATCACGTTTCATTATTCTGTTGTAATCCCATAGTGTCTAGAGTGTTTGGCTCCTAATGCATATTTGCTGATTACTGATGTTATGGTGAAACTAAGAAAAATATCTTGGTTTCTTTAGTACCTTTCTCTTAACTGTTGCAAGAACTTAATATGTGTATTTATTTCTTTGTTACTATACTCTTGCTATTTCCTTGTGAAGTATGTCGGATTTTTCCTCTCTTTTACAGATGGAAAATCAGCAGCATGGAGCCGTTAGGTCATTTGCCCGGAGTCACACATTGAGTAAGAGGTGAAAGCCTCAATTAGTCAGATCCATAACTTCCTGTCAGATTTACAGTGCTCTAACCACTGTGGAAGACTTCATTTCTTTTGTGTAACAATGCTCATTCCAGTAAAAGTCTATTTTGGAGGTATATATGTAGCTTTTCCCCAAGTGTAGGACAAACATGAAACAGCTACTCAGAGAACTACAAGTCAAGTCTAACACTGTATCTTGGGCTTTAAGACCCTCTATGATAAGAACCCAATCATATGCTGCCACCTCCTTACTATGTGACCTTGAGCAAGTTACTTAACCTCAACTCTAAAATAGAGTAATAACCGTACCTACTTGAAAGGGTATTGTGAGGATTCATTGAGTTAATTCACATACAGTTCTTAGAACAGGGCCTGGGATATGTTTAAGTACTATACGTATTAGCTGCTGTTATTATTATCACTGTTATTATCATTATTTCTCCTACCCTTAAGCTTGTCCTGGGTGCTTGATAGTTGCTGAATCGTTTGTCTGCTCTCATGCTCCCAGCCAGATGTTATATCCCTTTATCTCTGCTCTCCAAACATCTTTTCACTACTCTCTCAGAGAACTGACCACATTCTGCTTTGAATGGTTCTTTGTGTACATGACTCACTAGTTGCCAAAGTGTCTGAAAGGACATTGCATGCACTGTGCAGCTTGCTGGGGACATTTAGAGCAGGAAGAGAACAAGCTGTAAGCAGGCTAGACAGAGTCTGGGGAATACTTCAGGCAAAAATGGTGGTCCCCACCTCTGGGGAAGAGCTGGCATCACAGACAAGTCCAGTGTGGGCAGATATCCATGTCCCACAGGAGTCCAATCTCAGGGATATGTGTGGAGCTGAACAAAAGGACTAAGAGGGGAATTGTTTTAGCTGACCAGCATTCATGCTCCCCATAATACCCCCAGTGTGTGCTACACACACACGCGCACACACACACACACACACACAGTGGTCTCAGTCACCATACTTCTGTGGGGCTGATTCTCCCACCCCAGTTTCAAGGATGAGCGTGTGGCCTTGGCCTGGCTGAGCCAAGCAGCACATTCCCCTGGCTTCTGTGACTGGTTTAGGGATAGGCACATGAGCCAAGCCAAGACAGTTGGGTCCAATCAGAACTAGAAATTGCATTTGCTGTAACAGTGGCCTCCATTTAAAGAAGGCCTTGCCTGAGAGTGAAGCCAGACACATCAGAGAGGAAAGCAAAAGTCTGAAAATGACTCCTCAAAACATTACTTGAGCCTTGGACTTTGCAGTTACATGAACTGATAATGTGCTGGGAGGAGTGGTGTTTTGTTTTTTGCTTTTTTTTTAGCTTTTGCTTAAGCTAATTTGAGTTGGGTTTTCTGTCATGAGCAAACAGGAAAAATTAGTGCCAAAACAGGAAAAATTCAGGAAGCTACATATAGGTTTTAGATTGTGAAGACAAGGTGTTCATTTCATATGAGCTAGTGAAAACTGGATGGAGTTTAACTCCATGTTTAACCCAGTTAAAGCTTTGTGGGGACTTCCCTGGTGGCACAGTGGTTAACAATCTGCCTGCCAATGCAGGGGACACGGATTCGATCCCTGGTCCAGGAAGATCCCACATGCCTCGGAGCAACCAAGTCCGTGTGCCACAACTACTGAGCTGCATGCTGCAACTACTGAAGCCTGTGACCCTAGAGCGCATGCTCCACAACAAGAGAAGCCACTGCATGAGATGCGAGCGCACCACAACGAAGAGTAGCCCCCGCTTGCCACAACTAGAGAAAGCCTGCACAGAGCAAGAAAGACACAACACAGCCAAAATAAGTAAAAATGAATAAATAAATCTTTAAAAAAACCAAACAAACAAAAAAGAAAACTTTGTGGAAAGGCCTGTTTGGAGCCACATCAGGGTTCTCATGTCACAGTACAAACGGGCAGTTTTTGTGTCATAAGAAATAAAATTTTGGCTTTGCAGGCAGAATGTGTTCTCTTTGGGGTTTTGGGGGAGGATAGGGAGTGGTTCCTTTTTTCAGGCTCGGGCTTTTACAAAGCACCACTGGATTCATGCAATAAGAGCAACATGGGGGAGTTCCCTCGTGGTCCAGTGGTAAAGAATCCGCCTTCCGATGCAGGGGACGCGAGTTTGATCCCTGGTCAGGGAACTGAGATCCCACATGCTACAGGGCAACTAAGCCGACACGCGCCACAACTCCTGAGCTCATGCGCCTCAACTAGAGAGCCTGTGTGCCTCAAACTACAGAGCCCACACAACCTGGAGCCTGTGCGCCACAACTAGAGAAGAGAAAACCCGATGCAGCCAAAAATAAATATAAATAAATAAATAAGAGCAACATGGGACTCACTCCACTGAAGGCTCTAGGAAGGCAGAAGGAGTGTGGCCTGGAGGAAGGGAAGACTGGGCCATGCCACTGGGGCTTGCCTCAGTCCCAAACTGAAGCCTGGGAGTTGGGCACAAAATCCAAGCTAGGGATGCTTTGGAGGCCTCGTCCTGTCATTCACTCTCTCTTAATACCTAGCAAATATGGCAAGGGACAATTCAGGGATCCTCAGCCTGCCCACACTTCACAACTAACAGCACCCATGTTTACCCTGTTATAATGTTTGATATGTTCAGTTATTGCCTATTTATCCGTGTACCCCATCAGACTTGATCTCCTGTTCACTATGGTATTTTCAACATCTAATACACTGCCTGACCCATTATAATTACTCAGTAAATATTTCTGAATGAATTAATGCCGTGGACTAAAGTATTTTGAGATCCTGCCCCAATTTACATTTCTTCCAAAGCAGAGCTTGAGACACAACTTGGAAGCCAGCAGTTTATTAGGGAAGATATCCTAAGAAGCTGGAAAGAGGGAGTAGAGAGAGTGGACTAGAGGAGAGAAAGCCAGTAAAGGAGGCACTATTAAGTGTTAGCAATGTGGGCAACAAAGCTCCATCCTGCCTGCTACCATCCGAAGAACTGTTTAGTATGCACTTCAGAATTGGCCCTCTGAGGTTGAGTTTTTAGCTACCCTTGGTTGAACACTGACCCTAGGGACATTAACTACTCCCAGAGCCCACACTGCAAAAAGCTGAGAGATATGGTAAGTGCTTCAGATGGGAAGCCATCCGTGTGCATAACTGTCCACCACAGCTACAGCTGAAATCAGAGATGAGCTGTGGGGAAGAAGTATGAAGCACCAATAGTTTCTATTACAGACCCCCTGAAAGTGACACAGAGACTGCAGTAACAATCCTCCTAGAACAGAATGTATTTGCCCCTCATGGTGCTTTAGCTTGGAAGGGCCAAAAGGCCAGGCTACCCCAATCAAAATGACCTGAAATGTAGTCTCAGTGCCCACTTTAGAAAAAAGCCCAGGACTTCCCTGGTGGCACAGTGGTTAAGATTCCACACTCCCAATGCAGGGGGCCCAGGTTCAATCCCTGGTCAGGGAGCTAGATCCCATATGCATGCCACAACTAAGAGTTCGCATGCCACGACTAAGACCCGGTGCAACCAAATAAATAAATAATTAATTTTAAAACAACAACAACAGAAAAAAAAAAAAGCCCAAGTTATGTCTTTTCTGAATGAGCTGTATTTCCAGGTAGTCATATTTGATGAAGGAAAGCTCTTTTAGAAAAATTCAAGCTAACAAATGCAGAGGTAGTGCGGACTCAGGTGAAACAGTGAATCTAGCCCTGTACTATCCATTAACCACTTGCCACATGTGACCATTTACATTTAAATTCATTAAAATTTATAAATCACTTTTCAGTTGTATTAGGCATATTTCAAGTATTCAATAGCCATGTGTACTTAGAGGCTACCATATTGGACAGTGTACAGATAGAACATTTCCATCATCATAAAAAGTTCTATTGGACAGCACTGAACCAAACATTACAGCTGATAAACCTTAAAATAAGAACCTGTTGGGGAATTTTAAATGGTTAGCTCAGACCAATAAACATAGAACCCACTGATTAATCTTAACATCAAAAAAAAAAAAAGTGAATCCGTCAGTATATTCCTCCTCATGTAATGTAAAGAGGAGATATTTAGGATGTATAGAGTACCACCTATGAAATATTTCTGTCAGAAGTTTAAACCCAAATCTGATCAAGCCTCTGGATCTAATTATAAGCCTATAGAAAATATAGGGGGTGGGGGAACATGTTGTTCAATACCCTAGGGTTGCAACTTAGCAAATTTGAGAATATGGTAACTTCTACAAGACATAATGACCTGGTTCCTTCAAGAAATAAATAGCAAGGAATTTTCAAAAGATTAAAAACAGAATAAAAGCACAAGCAACAAAAGGTGAATTGGACATCATCAAAATTAACAACTTTCGTGCTTCAAAAGACACCACCATCAAGAAAGTGAAAAAACAAACCAAGAATGGGAGAAAATTTCTGCAAATCATTTATCTCATAAGAGACTTGTGTCTAGAATATATAAACAACTCATACGTCAATAATAAAAATAGAAATAACCTAATTTTAAAATGGGCAAACAATTTGAATAGACGTTTCTCCAAAGAAGATATGCAAATGGGCAATACACGTATGAATAAAGTGTTCAACATCATTAGCCATCAGGGAAATGCAAATCAAAACCACAGAGAAATATCACTTCACACCCATTAGAATGACTACTATCAAAAGAACAGATATTAGTAAGTGTTGATGAGGATCTGAAAAAATTGGAAACCCATTATACGGCTGATAGGAATGTAAAATGGCGCAGCCATTTTGGAAAACAGTCTGGCAGGTCCTCAACATGTTTAAATATAGGGTCACCACGTGACCCAGAAATTCCATCCTTAGATATATACCCAGGAGAAATGAAGACATACGTTCACACAAAAACTTGCACATGAAATATTTACAGAAGCATTGTTCATAATAGCCAAAAAGTGGGAACAACCCAAATGCCAATCAATTGATGAATGGATAAAATGTGATATATCCATACAATGGAATATTATTTGACAATAAAAAGAAAGTACTGGGGCTTCCTAGATGGCGCAGTGGTTAAGAATCTGCTTGCCAATGCAGGGGACATGGGTTCGATCCCTGCTCCAGGAAGATCCCACATGCCGCGGAGCAACTAAGCCCATGCACCACAACTATTGAGCCCATGTGCCACAACTACCGAAGCCCACGAGCCTAGAGCCCGTGTTCTGCAACAAGAGAAACCATGGCAATGAGGAGCCCGTGAACTACAACAAGAGTAACACCTGCTTGCCACAACTAGAGAAAGTGCAGCAATGAAGACCCAACACAGCCAATGAATAAATAAATAAATATATTTTTTAAAAAAAGAAAGTACTGATACATGCTACAACATGGATGGAGCTTGAAAACATTATGCTAAATGAGAGAAGCTAGACACAAAGTGTCACAAGTTATATGAAACGTGCGGAATAGACAAAGCCATAGAGACAGAAAATAAATTAGTGATTCCCAGGAGCTGAGAGAAAGGGAGAATGGCGAATGACTGCTAATGGGTGTAAGGTTTCTTTTGGGGGTGATTAAAATGTTCTATAATTAATTGGGATGGTTGGACAACTCTGTGAATGTACTAGAATCTATATAAATTTTATACTTTAAATGGGTGCATTGTATGGAATGTGAATTATATCTTGAACTGGTTTTATTCACAACACTCTGAGACAAATATGTGGAGTTTTTTTTCCTCCACACCAACCAGTTCTCCAACTCTCCAAACACCAACTGAGTGTCTACAGTTCATTTTAGTTCTGACACTACCTACTGGGGGTTTACATAGACCCGACAAGTTAAGAGCTCAATCCTGCAAGATTACCCCTCAGATGACAATTACAAGTCATAGGTTACCACTTGTACTTCTGACCAACTGGCTGTAAATTCAGTGAGTTCCCACAATCCCCTTCCCAGTTTCAATAATTTGCTAGAATCTTTCAAAAAACTCAGGAAGACGCTTTACTTACTGTGACCAGTTTATTATAAAGGCTACAAAATGAAGAGCCAGATGAAGAGGTATTTAGGGCAAGATCCAGAAGAGTAGCAGCACAGGAGCTTCTGTCCCTGTGAAGCTGGGGTGCACCTGGCACGTGAATGTGTCTGCCACCTCAGAAGCTCTCCAAACTGTCTCATCTAGGGGTTTTCATGGAGGTTTCATTATGTAGGCACAATTGATTAAATCATTGGCCATTGGTGACTGGCCTCTATCTGCAGCTCCTCCCCTCCACAGAGGTCTGTGGGTGGGGCTGAAAGGTCCAGCTCTCTAATCACTTGGTTGTTTCCTCGGTCAAGCAGCTCCCATCCTGATGCTATCTAGGGGCCCACCAAGAGTCACCTTAATAGCATAAAATCTTAGGACTGAAAGGAGCTTCTTATGAATAACAAAAGATGCTCCTAAAACCTCTATCACCCAGGAAATTCCAAGGATTTTAGAAGCTCTGTGTCAGAAACCAGGGACAAAGACCAGATATATATTTCTTATGGCGTCACATATCTCAATAAATCTATCATTGGAAAGCAGAATAAAATAGACATAAGTGGCATACTATGTTAGGGTTCTCCAGAGAAACAGAACCAATAGAAGAAAGAGAATGAGAGAGAGAAAGAGAAGAGAATGGAAAGAGAGTTAATATAAGGAATTGGCTGGTGTAGTTCCAATCCAAAAACCAGGAGGCTCAAGATCCAGGAAGAAACAATGTTTCATTTTAAGTTGTCTGAAGGCAGGAAAAAGTCCTAGCTTGAAGGCCATTAGGCAGGAAAAATTCCCTCTTATGCCATGGAAGATCAGAGTTTTTGTTCTATTCAGGCCTTCAACTGTTTGGAAGAGGCCTACCAATGTTAAGAAGGGCAGTGTAGTCAGTCTTTCTATTTAAATATTAAACTCATCCAAAAACATCCTCAGGAACACCCAGAATAGTGTTTGGTCAAACATCGGGGCACCTGATGACCCAGTCAAACTGTCACATAAAATTATCCATCAAACATCACATCCTAAATACAATTGAAACCGTGCACCTCGGACTGGGACTTGAACCCACGTGCCGGGTCTCGAACCTAGCCTAAACCCAGATTGGGACTTGAACCCACGTGGCCAGGACACAAACCTGGCCAAAACCCTGATTGGGATTTGAACCCATGTGGCTGGGACTCAAACCCAGCCAAAACCCAAGATCTTCCAACTGAGATCACACACCTGGCTTCAGGGCTTAATGAAGCTCAGGTTCTTGGTGCCCCATCACAGAAAGAATTCACTGAGAAACAAAGTGATAGGTAAGAAGTTTATTTAGAGATTTATTTAGAGAGAAGCACACTCTGCAGACAGAGTGTGGGCCATCTCAGAAGGTGAGAAAGGCACCAGGTTATGGGGGTTGTCAGTTTTTGTAAGGGTGGGTAATTTCATAGGTTAATGAGTAGGCGGAGTATTCCAGAATTGGGCCACCGCCCACTTTTGGATCCTCATGGTCAGCCTTGGAACCGTCATGGAGCCTGGAAGTTGACTTGTCCGCCATCTTGGAACCATTCGGTTCTAATCAGTTTTTATGTTATGCCCTTGGGCTGTGTCTTTCAAAGGCTGTGCCCTGCCCCCTTCCCTCCTGTTTCACAATGTGTATAGTTTTAGGGTCCAAAGAAAGTGAACCAACTATAAAATAAAAGATTTTTGTGAGACAAATTTTGATCAGTGACTGGGTATTAAGTGATATGAATAATTACTATTAAATGGACATCTTCCATTTGTTCCTCCAGAACTGCTCTCCACCTTACTCTCTGCTCCAGAAGTCTGGCCTCTAGGGACTATATCTGTAGGGCTCCCATGCCCTTTAGCCATTAGATGGACTAGGCCAGTGAGAAATACTGGCAAGAGAATAGAAGGAGGGAGGAGAGTAATGTCAGGCTATCATTCCTGTCTCCCTCTCTGCAAGATCACCTTACTGTGTCGATCTCTTTATTTATTTATTTATTTATTTATTTGCTGCATTGGGTCTCCATTGCTTGCGTGGGCTTTCTCTAGTTGTGGAGAGTGGGGGCTACTCTTCCTTGAAGTGCACAGGCTTCTTCTGCTGTGGCTTCTCTTTTTGTGGAGCATGGACTGTAGGTGCATGGGCTTCAGTAGTTGTGGTGCTCAGGCTCAGTAGTTGTGGCTCGTGGGCTCTAGAGTGCAGGCTCAGTAGTTGTGGCACATGGGCTTAGTTGCTCCACAGCATGTGGGATCTTCCTGGACAAGGGCTCAAACCTGTGTTCCCTGCATTGGCAGGCGGATTCTTAATCACTGAGCCACCCGGGGAGGCCTTTTTTTTTTTAAAGATAGTTAATTTTATTTGTGTATTTAATTTTTGGCCATGCCACATGGCATGCAGGATCTTAGTTCCCCGAACAGGGATCGAACTTTTGCCCCTGAAGTGGAAGCAAAGAGTATTAACCACTGGACCACCACCTTACTCTGTTTCTTAAACGTCATTCCTTTTTTTCAGGGTAGCCTACTCTATAGATTCTTTCTCCTTCCAGATTCTGGTAACCACTCCCTCCTCACATCCTTATGGGTCTGCAGGTAGTACCACCTCAGTCATTTACTCTAGGTTAATGTACTATACCTTGTGGCTCCCCTATACCCACATTTAAATAAACCCTGTTAAAGTTATCTTATTTGAGTGTATCATCTGTTTCCTATTGAAACCTTGATTTAAGTGTGATAAGGGGTTTTGTTTTGTTTTATTTATTTATTTATTGGCTGCATTGGGTCTTTGTTGCGGCACATGGGCTTTCTCTAGTTGCGGCTAGAGAGCGGGGGCTACTCTTCATTGTGGTGCACAGACTCTCATTGTGGCAGCTTCTTTTGTTGTGGAGCACGGGCTCTAGGCATGTGGGCTTCAGTAGTTGTGGCACACGGGCTCAATAGCTGTGGCTCACGGGCTCTAGAGCAGGCTCAATAGTTGTGGCACATGGGCTTAGTTGCTCCTTGGCATGTGGGACCATTCTGGACCAGGGCTCAGACGTGTGGCCCCTGCATTGGCAGGCGGATTCTTAAACACTGCACCACCTACAAAGTCCCCAAAATGTGATAAGGGCTTTGTGGTTGTACAAAAAAAGTGGGGTGGGGGATTCCTTTAAGATACTTTCTGAAATGTTAATGAACTGATATAAGGTCTGGAATTTGCTTTAAAAATAATCCAACATGATTAATGCTTAGTGAGTATAGAGTTTCAGAATTAAAAGGTAAAAACTTTCAGAGATCTGTTGTACAAAAATGTGAATACACTATTGAACTTTATACTTAAAAATGATTAAGATGGCAAATTTAATTGTTACATACTTTTTACCACACACATACAAATGATAATCCAACTTGGGCTTACGCTGATAATTGTTGAAGCTGGGTGATGGGGGCATGGGGATTCATTACCTCATTCTTTCTAGGCTGAAAAAAAGAAAAAAATAAAGATTACAGAAGATAGAGAGTTGAAAGCTCAGAGAATGTACCTGTCATGTAGCCAGACTAAAATGCCTAAGAAGCTAGGAGTTAAGGAAATAAAGCAAGTAAAGGAAACATTGGGGCAATAGCCAGATTGAAACCAATGTCAGTGGTACCCTATTGTGCCATTCTTTTTCATGTCACTGGGCTAGGATCTGAAACATGCTGGGGATTATTGGTCTGGATCTGGGCCCAGCTGAGGCCAATGTTCTTTAGGAACAGTAGGGTGGAGAACAAGCAGGTCTGACACAGAAAGGAAGGAGAGGCACCAAAGTTCAAAAGAGTTGGAGTCATGGTAAGGCTGTGTTGGGTAGGAGACCCTGTGTGTTGTAGGTTGTGGGGAATGACTAAGAGGAGAGAGAACAATTGATAATCTGCAAGAGACACTTAATAACCTTGAGATAAAGAGGTACCTTTCATCTGCTACCTGGGGAGGGAAGAAGAGGATGGAAAACCATGCAGCATTTTAGAGGTAGAAATAAGGGAAATTGAGGGAGCTACCTTCAGATAGCATTCCATTTTCTCACTAAATATAATCATGTAATGCTGGTATATTCATTTTCAATCACTGTATGACCAAAGGTGACTATCATCACACATTCACCACATAACATAACCTATTAAGTGAGTGCCTATCTCATATCCACAGGTCCTGCCCACATGCTTGGGGAAGGCTTATGCAGAACATGTACACAAGGGGCAGGAATTTGGGGCGGGGAGCATCTTAGAATTCTGCCTACCACAACCAGGAAAGGATGGGAATCTTGGATGTATGGGTCATTGCTGGAACCGGTTCAGTTCTATGTAATTGTTAAGGTAGTAAATTTTCTGTTATCAGTATCATATGGCACTGGGACAAGTATGAAAAAGAGCTGTAGAATATTCTTTTTCCAAATATTTCAAAGAATTGCATAACGTCCTCTGTTTGAGGACTGCTAGGTACAGCCTTGCTTTAGGGGTAGATGATTACTGCTTAAGTCATCTAGTATCCTAGCTTTGGTATTTACTGTTTTAATCTATGTGTAATTTGGTATAAAGTTCACTGCTTTCTTTACTGGTTTAGCTCTGTAATATCTCACAATTGTTTTATGATAAGTGGGATATTCTATCAAGACAATTCTGAATCAGATTCTGACTCTGCTGCTCGCTCAAATACATTACCTAATATCAATGAATTTCACATTCTCTGCTTCTCAAACAGAAATTATAATAGATATTTCTGAAAGGTTTTGTGAAAGTAATTGATTCTACAAAAATAGTTTAAAAGCTATAAGTAGAAAGAACTTAAATACTGCTATAAAATCTCACTTTCATTTGGCATGTTTTTTCAAAATGCATTTTTTAGAACAAGAATTACCTAGCAAGCCTCTTAAGGTTGTCAGCTCTAAAAGTTTGTATGTTTTCACTTTTCCCTATATAATGTATTTATAAATCATAAACCTGGAAGAAAACTGAGAGCTTCTCTAGCTCAAGTGAAATGATTTCAACTAAAACCATCCAGCAAGTGGCAGAATCAGGTACAAAACTCAGGTCTCTATATTCCATTTAAATGCTATTTTCATGACTCCATGGTATCCATTTATTCACTAACTTATTCATTAACTGAATAAACATCTTTTGAGTGCTACTGTGTGTCAGGGTTTGTCCTAGGGCAGGATGACACACTATTAATGAGAAAATCATCCTTGCTCTCCAGGAAATTGGTAGGGAAGGGGTGTGGAGAAAATAGACAAATAAACAGGCAATTTTTAAAAAATGTATGCACAGAATATTTTGAGAATACATAAGAGGGGACTATAACCAATTCTTGGGCGGCAAGAAAAATTTCCAAGAGAAGGAGACATGAATTCCAAAGGACAAATAGAAACTAGCCAGGCAGAGAAACTAGTGAGGGTGGGGAATGGGCATTCCAGGCAGAATAAACAGCATCTACAGGTGCACTGAGGTACAAGAGCTTGGCTTATTCTGTGAAGCTGCAAATGGGTCTATGTGATTTGAGCTTGGCACACAAGGTAGGGAATGATAAGAGATACGACTGGAGAGATAAAGCAGAGGCCAGATTATGTAGGGTTTGGTGTGCCACGTTAAAGAATATAAAGTACACACTGAAAGAGACAGCATGGAAGTGGAAAATGGCAGGGAACAATCTGACCAAATTTGAATCCTACAATGATTACTCCAACTTTAGTGAAAAAAACAGATTAAAGAAAAGTTGAATGTGGGAACAGGAAGACCAATCAAAACGTTGTTGCACTAATCCAAGGATATCACTCTACAGATCTGGTTCTGTAACAGAAACCCAAATTACAGCGGTTTTCACAAGATAAAAGATTTTTCCTCACTTAGTCAGGGCATAAGCAATCCAGGGCTGGTAGAACAGGTCCAGGACATGGACTGTCAGGTGTTGTCTTCATTTGCATGTTCCAAGATGGTTCACCACTACTACACATGCCTTACAGCCTAAGATACAGTAAAATGGAGAAGAGGATACGTTTCCCTTTAAGTTTATGACCTGGATGTTCCACATCTCTTCAGCTCATATCCCATTAGCCAGAATTCAGACACATGACCATTGCCTGTCTGCAAGGATAGCTAGGAAATGTAGTTTTTATTCTGTAAGGTCATGTGCCCCGTTAAAAAACAAGGGTTTATTATCATAAACAAAGGGGAGAATGAATTTCTTAGGGGACAACTAGCAGCCTTCTAACATACTATGTAAGAAAAAAAGGACCTGATCCCCAAAGTCCTCTATAAATTCAATGCAATCCCTGCCAAAACACCAATGGCATTCTTCGCAGAAATAGAAAAAACAATCCTAAAATTTGCATGGAACCATAAAAGACCCCAAATAACCAAAGCAATCATGAGGGGGGAAGAAAGAACAAAGCTACAAGTATCACACTTCCTGATTTTAAACCGTACTACAAAGCTATAGTAATAAAAACAGTATAGCACTGATACACAAATAGACATATAGATGAATGGAAAAGAATCGAGAGCCCAGAATTAAACCTTTGTTTATATGGTCAATAATACTCTACAAAGAGCCAGAAGCACCCAATAAGAAAAGAATAATCTCTTCAATAATGGTTTTAGGAAAACTGGATAAACACATGATAGCAATGAAATTGGACCCCTACCTTACACCACTCACAAAAATTAACTTGAAATGGATCAAAGTCTTAAACATAAGACCTGATACTATAAAACTCCTAGAAGAAAATGTAGAGAAGTTCTTTGATATTGATCTTGGGAATGATTCTTTTGGATATCATACCAAAAGCACAAACAACAAAAGCAAAAATCAACAAATTGGGACTACATCAAATTTAAAAGCTTTTGCATAGCAAAAAGAAACAATTAACAAGATTAAAAGGCAGAATGGGAGAAAATTTTTACAAACCATATATCAGATAGGAAGTTAATACCCAAAATATATAAAGAATTCATACAACTCAATGAAAAAAGACAAACAATCCAATTAAAAAATGGGCAGAAGAACTAATTAGACATTTTTTCCAAAAAAGTCATCCAATGGCCAACAGATACATGAAAATTTGCTCAACATCACTAATCGTTAGGGAAGTATAAATTAAAACCACAATTAGATATTACCTTGAGAAAACCAAGTCCACTTTGGATTATCTTTACTTTTAGTGTGATTTTTTAAAATTAATTTGGGGACTGCTCTTGAGCATTGCTGAAAAATGTGATGGAGTTCTGTCTTTAGGTCATGTGGGCAAATTTGTATGTCAAGGGTCAGCTCTGCTGCCACAGAGAACTTTGGTCAACTAAGGCAATTCTGAGCTTACCTTGGGGATGTTTTTCTTCTTACCTAAATAAAAATGTAAACACATTAAAGCAAAATAAAAATCGACAAAATCTTTAAAAAAAGATATTACCTCACACCCATTTGAATGGTTATCAAGAAGACAAGAGATAGCAAGTGCTGGTGAGGATGTGGAAAAAAGGGAACCTCTGTGCACTGTTGGTGGGAATGTAAAGTGGTGCAGCCACTGTGGGAAAAATTGTGGAGTTTCCTCAAAAATTTAAAAACAGAACTACCATATGATTCACCAATTCCACTTCTGGGTATTTATCCGAAGACAATCAAAACACCAACTCTAAAAGATATGCGTACTCTCATGTTCATTGCAGCATTATTTACTTCAATCGTCAAGATACTGAAACAACCTAAATGTCCATTGGTAGAAGAATGGATAAATAAAATGCCATATATATAAACAATGGAATATTATTCAACCATGAGAAAGGAGAACATCTTGCAATTTGCAACAACATGAATGAAACTTTAGCACATTATGCTAACTGAGATAAATCAGAGAAAGACAAGTACTCTATGATATCACTGATATGTGGAATTATAAAAAGCCAAACTTGTAAAAACAGAGAATGACATGGTGGCTACCAGGGGTTAAGGGATAGGGAGACAGGACAGGTGTTTCTTAAGTGTACTAACTTACAATGAGTAGTACATAAACCCTATAGTTATAATGCCAGTAGGTAAATATAGATAGCAATATTATAATAATCAAACTTGCTAAGATACTAGAACTTAATAATTCCAACTACTAAAAAGAAAATTATGTAATGTGATAGAGGTGCTAATTATCACTACAATGGCAATCATATTACAATATATAAATGTATCAAATTAACTTGTTGTACACCTTAAATTCACACAATGTGATTTGTTGAATATATTTCAGTTAAAAAAAGAAAGAGAAAAAAAAATAAGAAAAGAGCCTGAACTAAGTGTCAGTGAAAATGAAGAGAAATGGACTAGTCTGAGAGGTAATTATGAGGCACAGTTGACTCAGCTGCAGATTGGCTATAGAAGGTGAAGGACAGGATGGTGCCAGAGATGATATCCAGGTTTCTGACTTGGGAATCTGGGTAGATGATGGTGAATAGAAGTTACTGAGTAAGAGCACATAAGAAAAAGAAAGTTAGTGAGGAAGTAAAGAATTCAGTTTTACAGAAATGGAGTTTGAAGTGTTTATAGCACATTTAGGCAAAAACATCCAGTGGCCAATTTTGGAATACAAAGCATCTACGTGGAAATTTGGTGTATGGAAGCAGAGGTTATTTGAGATATGAGAGCAGGGAAAATATATCAACCGAGGGAAAGAAGAAAAGGCTGAGGGCAGAAACCAGATTTTTAAAGAGAAAAGTGGAGAAGGGATACTAAAGAGGCTGATAGGAAGAAAAGACAATGGAAACAAGAGGAGAATGAGGAGATGTAGTGTCTTAAAAGCAAAAGAAGGAGTGCTTTTCAAGAAGGAACATAAAAATTATTCATACTCAGCCATAAAAAAGAATGAAAATTTGCCATCTGCAGCAACATGGGTGGACCAACCTAGAGGGTATTATGCTTGGTGAAATAAGTCAGACAAAGACAAATACTATGTGTTTTCGGTTATATGTGGGATCTAAAAATAAAACAAATGGGTAAATATAACAAAACAGAAAAAGACTCACAGGGAACAATCATCAACAGAAAGACACTGGAAACCACCAAAAAAAACACACCCCACATCAGAGACAAAGGAGAAGCCAAAATGAGACAGTAGGAGGGACGCAATCGCATTAAAATCAAATCCCATAAATGCTGGGTACATGACTCACAAGCTGGAGAACAGTTATACCACAGAAGTCCTGAGGATTCTGAGCCCCACGTCAGGCTTCCTAACCTGGGGGTCCAGCAATGGGAGGAGGAATCCCCAGAGAATCAGACTTTGAAAGCCAGCAGGATTTGATTGCAGGACCTCCACAGGACTGGGGGAAATGGAGACTCCACTCTTGGAGGGCACACAAAAAAGTGTGCTCACCAGGACCAGGGGGAAGGAGCAGTGACCCCATAGGAGACTGAACCAGACCTACCTGCTGGGGTTGGAGGGTTGCCTGCAGAGGTGGGGGGCAGCTGTGTCTCACTGAGGAGACAGGGGCACTGGCAGCAGGGGTTCTGGGAAGTGCTCATTGGCATGAGCCCTCCCAGAGTCCACCATTAGCTCCACCAAAGAGCCTGTAAGCTCCAGTGCTGAGTCGCCTCAGGCCAAAGGACCACCAGGGTGGGAACACAGCCCCACCCATTGGAAGACAAACATATTAAAGTGTCACTGAGCTCCACCCACCAAATTGGATTAAAGCTTTACTGAGCTCTGCCCACCCAGCCCAACCCACCATCAGTCCCTCCCATCAGGAAGTACCCACGAGCCTCCTAGATAGCTTCCTCCATAAGAG
Source organism: Hippopotamus amphibius kiboko (assembly GCF_030028045.1). Lineage (NCBI taxonomy): Eukaryota > Metazoa > Chordata > Mammalia > Artiodactyla > Hippopotamidae > Hippopotamus > Hippopotamus amphibius. The sequence goes on along the minus strand of NC_080186.1, from coordinate 81,202,680 downwards.
GGCAGACAGCAGACTCAAGCAGTATCAGAAATATTTCATCTTGTGCAACTGAAAACCACAGCCACAGAAAGATAGAGAAAATGAAAAGGCAAGAGACTTTGTACCAGATGAAGGGACAAGATAAAACGCCAGAAAAACAACTAAATGAAGAGGAGATAGGCACCCTTCTGGAAAAAGAATTCAGAATAATGATGGTGAAGATGATCCAGGACTTTGAAAAAAGACTGGATGCAAAGATCAAAAAGTTGCAAGAGAAGTTTACCAAAGACCTAGAAGAATTAAAGACCAAACAAACAGAGATATGCAACACAATAACTGAAATGAAAGATACACTAGAAGGAACCAATAACAGATTAACTGAGGCAGAAGGGCGAATAAGTGATCTGGAAGACAGAATGGTGATCATCACTGATGCAGAAAAGAATAAAGAAAAAAGAATGGAAAGAACTGAAGACAGCCTAAGAGACCTCTGGGACAATGTCAAATGCACCAACATTCGCATTATAGGGGTCCCAGAAGGAGAAGAGAGAGAGAAAGGACCTGAGAAAATACTGGAAGAGATTATAGTTGAAAACTTCCCTAACATGGGAAAGGAAATAGTTCCCCAAGTGCAGGAAGTACAGAGAGTCCCAGGCAGGATAAACCCAAGGAGAAACACACCAAGACATATAGTAGTCAAATTGACAAAAATTAAAGACAGAGAAAAGTTATTAAAAGCAACAAGGGAAAAACGACAAATAACATACAAGGGAACTCCCATAAGGTTAACAGCTGATTTCTCAGCAGAAACTCTGCAAGCCAGAAGGGAGTGGCATGATACATTTCAAGTGATGACAGGGAAGAACCTACAACCAAGAAAACTCTACACAGCAAGGATCTCATTCAGATTCAATGGAGAAATCAAAAGTTTTGCAGGCAGACAACAGATAAGAGAATTCAGCACCACCAAACCAGCCCTACAACAAATGCTAAAGGAAGTTCTCTAAGTGGGAAACCATAAGAGAAGAAAAGGACCTACAGAAACAACAACAAAACAATTAAGAAAATGGTAATAGGAACATACATATTGATAATTACCTTGAATGTAAATGGACTAAATGCACCAACCAAAAGACACAGACTGGCTGAATGGATACAAAAACAAGATCCATATATATGCTGTCTCCAAGAGACCCACTTCAGACCTAGGGACACATACAGACTGAAAGTGAGGGGATGGAAAAAGATATTCCATGCAAATGGAAATCAAAAGAAAGCTGGAGTAGCAATACTCATATCAGATAAAATAGACTCTAAAATAAAAAATGTTACAGGAGAGAAGAAAAAGACTCACAGAACAAACTAGTGGTTACCAGTGGGAGAGGGAACTGGGGAAGGACAAGATAGGGGAAGGAGATTAAAACGTACAAACTACTATGTATAAAATAAATAAGCTACATGGATGTTATGTACAGCACAGGGAATATAGCCAATATTTTATAAAAGCTTTAAATGGAGTATAATCTATGAATATATTCAATCACTATGTTGTACATTTGAAATTGACATGATATTGTAAGTCAACTATACTTCAGTAAAAAAGTAATAAAATTAAAAAAATAAAAGTTATTCAGGAGCATTATGGAAGAATTCCCAAGGAAAATGATGAGCAAGCAGGAGATTTCCAAGAAGATGGTTGAGCCATTACTTACTTGAGGCAGGGAATCTAAATGAAAGCAATAATGGCAACAATTTTATAGATTTGGGGGAGGATAAAATTAAATAATTCAGGGACTTGGCACATAGTAAGTACTCAGTAAGTATTAGTTACCTTGCTGTTGTTTTTATAATTATTAGAAGTATTATTTTGAAATCCATTTAATAGCTATTGGTTCTCAACCTCCTATTCCCTATCCCTTCATCCTCCTCCCCGACTCTTCATTTCTCACCTGTCTTTACTACAATGAATAATGCCTAGTATGTTAAGAGCACTGTGGAAAACCTAAACTCTATTCACAGCCTTTTTGTATGGTCAAGTCAGTGGATATGGCTATCAAACAAATTCACATATAATAAAATCAACTACTACATATAAAGACTGACTGAGCAGATTCCAGCCATTTCAAAAGCTTTTATTTGCTGTGTCCTGGTTCTTTCTGCAGTTAGACATCGCCTTACAATGTGTCTCCTTACTTATTTTAAAAGACATCACATTTATTAGAGGACTTTATAACACAGTAATTAGGAACATGGGTAATCACTGAGACATTCTTATGCTGTATCTGGGAATTTTTTAAAATTTTCACTAAGTGCTTTGTAAAATTGGAATCATAATAACACAGGAGGTATTAACATCATAATGTTTTATGAGTGCACTCCTGTGCTTTTCACTTTTGGAATTCACTGTTCCATTTGCAATGTTTCAAACTTCTAAAGAAAAAAATTCCCAAACTCTCTTGAGGTAGGACAAATATAAAGAATAATAATTCTCCCTCCCCAAAAGTGGACATAGTTCTAGTATTCCATAAATAATATTATCTTTTATTGTGCAGATGATGCAACTAACCCTCTGTCCTTTCTATATCTGGAAGAGGATGGATATGAGTCAGGGTGATGGGGTTTGTGAAATCTTACCTTCTGAAGGGATCAGTACCTGAATTTTTTCCTTATTAAAAATAATGAATTTGTACCGGTGCAATTTCTCCCTTAGAACTTTATGACAAAGAACAGACATTCAAATGCCCACTACATGCCTGTTATGTCTCTAGCAAATAGGCTAAGAGAGAAGGTCACCATAGGCAGGGATGGATAAAACTGAAAACTGAGAATAAATAGGCGGTAGCCAGATAAGGCTGGATGCTGAGGCCAACAGAGAAGAAAGCAGAACGGAACAATAGCTAGAGATATCTTCCTGATGCATTGTTTTAACGTGCATTGTCCAGTATTGTAGCCACCTGTCCAACATGGCTATTGAGCATGTGAAATGTGGCTAGTCTAAATTGAGATGTGCTATATATGTAAAATCACACTGGACTTCAAAGATTTAGTATGAATAAAAGAATGTAAAATTTTTCATGAATAATTTTTTATATTGATTACATGTTGGAATGATATGTTGGATATATTGGACTAAATAAAGTATATTAGGAAAATTAATTTCAGTTATTTCTTTTTCCTTGTTTATGTAGCTAATAGGATATTTAAAATTACACACGTGGTTCACATTTTTGGCTTTCACTGTATTGTTACTGAACAGCATTGGTCTGAGCACTTGGATCCCGCCATGCCTAAAGTTACATTAACTCTGGACTAACATAAGCCAGTAAATTCCTATTTTTGCTTAAGCCATTTTGAGTTGAGTCTCTGACCCTTGCCACTAAAATATTAATAGTTCTAATTAGTATATTAGCTAAAAAGAATTAGTTCAGCAAATATGCTGTTTCCTGGACTGGGAAACTGGAGAAGATGCTAGAGACATAGCAGTCTAAAAACCTGACCCCCTGGGAACAAATGATAGAGTGTTTTGTTCAGGCAATATTGCTTAAGAGTAGGGGAAAAAAGTCACTTAATTTTATTATGCCAGCGTCATATATCAATCTAGTTATTAAAGTATCACTGGTTGTCTGGGTTGACCAGATACACATTTTTAGTCATTTATTTGATGCATTTGATGTATTTTTATGGCTTCCATTGTGGGCGAGCACTCCAGTCCAAATGAACTCTGTCTCTGCTTAGGCTGGCTCCTTATATGAACCCTTTATAATCAAAGGCTGAAGCATGGAGCTCTTAAAATCTACAAAATGGTCATTAGCGCTTTGCAAACACATAGCGGAAAATAATTGTTTCAGTTTTCACTCTTTAATTCTAGTTTTATTTGTGTTGTTGCTGACAGGTAGATTTTGTTTCAGAATGGTATAAACTATGAAAGCACTAAGAAACAATGAAGAGTTTTACCTGCTTTACACATTAAAAAGTCTATTAGTAGAGAAAATATTCCAGATTTAAACTTCTAGGATAGCAAAGAAAATGTAGAAAGAGTATCCTCATAACAAATAGCATAATCTAAATTAAATCAATTTACATTATTTTCCAGTAGAGTTATAGGTCACAAACTCATATAGAAGTTTTTCATTTATTTGAGGTAAACATGAAAATCTCCAAACCCAATGAACCTTGGAAAGCATGCATCAGAAATATAATAGGAACATACCTGGGTTCTTTTTATAAATCTGTTATCCAGCCACAAAACACTCCACACCTTTGCCAATGATGAATTGAAATCAGCAGAGATGGGCTATGATGATAAAACTGTGTTCAGGAAGATGCCTATGAGGGGAAAAAAACAGATATCTTATGTTGACTCACAGACAATTCCATACATAGAACATTAACTTTAAGATTGAGAGGACACAAAGAGTCTACAAAAGGAAGAGGCCAGATTTTTTCTTTCCCAGCACACCTCTCGTCATGCCTGACTTCAAAGAAGATCTTAGCACTAGCAAAGTTTTTCTCTATGATAACCAAAGGAGATTAATAAACTGAAAATAATCACTTTTACTCCAGTTGTCCTCATTATTATGCCCCTGAATTTCAAGGAATTTATTGAGTGCCCAAATTATTTTAAAACATGCAGGTTTTATATGAGAAATGTATTTTTTAGCTGTGATTGAATTTTTTTAAATTAAGAGTTTAAAACTTTAAAAAATTTAGTTTAGTGTTATCTCTTTAAACAGAGTCATTTTCATGAAAGCAGAAATACTTTATTAACACTCCCAGGGCTGGATACCCCAAATCACTAACTAGTACTGCCACTGGCTGCTGCTGTTACCAGTTACTGTTTATTAAATGCCATGCATTGTGCTTGGTACTTTACAAAAGTCATCTTTTTCTTTTTTTTTTTGGCCATGCTGCAATCTCAGTTCCTCAACCAGAGATTGCACCCGGGCCAAGGCAGTGAAAGCCTGAATCCTAACCACTAGGCACCAGGGAACTCCCTAAGTAAGTTATCGTTCATCTTTGCAACAATACTAGACATATTATCCCTAGGGTACCAAAGAAGAAATGTGATTCTCTGAGACTAGGTGGCTCAACCAAGACCCCACAGCCAGTACTCAAAACCCAGGTCTGATGTCAGACCTTGGGCTCTTTCCGCTATGTTTTAATTAAGCTCTTCTTTACTTAGTTGTTGGGACAAACTTTACTTAATTTGAAGGGCCGTTAACTAGCCCCTTTTCCTCACCTGATATCTGAATCAATGGGAAAACAAGTCATGAGTACTTCAAGTGGGAGCCAAAAGAAATCACTTTTGTTGTAGATAAAGGTTGGGTTGGAGGGCGGATGTCTGAGCAAGTGGGCTTCCTAATACTGAGTCCAGAATTATTCAGACATACGTCCCCAGTTGCAGGCAGTGCTGGAACGGGGAGGACCCCTTGGCTACCTTCCAGCATGGGAGGCGCCTCTTCCCAGAGGGGAAGAGAGATAAAACACATGCTCTCTCCCTTTAACTGTATGCCAAGAAGAAGAAGCTGAGCTGTTCATGCCCAACTTCTCTTTTCGAATATCACCCTCAGGGTGGAGTGAATGCAGGATCGGCAGAAGCTCACAAGCTCTACACTAATATACACACTAATGGGCTCCTGTCAAATGGAAAAACATCACAAGCAGGAAAATGTATCTTCAATAACATTAATAGCATACTCACAGGTTAAACACATCGATTTGTCTATCTAGAAAATCCCAAATGATTGATTTATAGCGCTTTCTAATATTCTTAATAAAAATTTATTTTTTCCATTGCCTTATAAAGTACAAGAAATTACCCTGCCTATACTCAGAGTTTTAATAGTATCATCACTTTATCATTACAAAGCAATTATCCTAAGCACCTACCTGTATGTAACCTTGGGATAGATACTTTAATCTGCCATTTTACCACTGCTATGATTTCAACAGAGGACATTTATTTTAATACATTATGAAACATGAAAGTATAGATGAGCTCAATGCTAATTAAAGCTCCCAAAGGCCTTTATCTATCTTATTCAGCACTGCTCCCAAGCTTAGTCCCTGGCACATAATGTGTTTCAATAAATATTTATTGGATATATGAACATACTTCCCCAAAATTCCACATTTATTTAGATGGTCCATATATAAGTTAGCGTTTACAGGAGAGCCTTAATATTTGCAAAGAAATATGTTCAGGAAGACTTTTCAAATGGAAAAAATCTCAGTACTGTATGAATGTCTTAGAGAGAGAGGAAAGCCAGGAAGAGGCAGTTAAAAGAAAAAGTATGATGCTCCTTTACCAAATGGAGATTCACACATATTCTTCTCTCCCCAGCATTGTCTCCTCTCCACACAGTCTTCCCCGCAACCCCCACCATCTTCTTTCGTTTCTTTGTACTCTTTTCTACTGCTGATTCTCCTCCCTCCTATCCTTTTCTTCCCCTCTACTTCACAAAAAGAGGGACAGGTTTTATTCAGGAAAGAGCTATGTCAATTTAGAGAGCCTGATCTGCATTAAAGGAGTCAGGGGGTTCTCCGGACTGGAGAGCTGGAGCAAATTGGAGAAGGCTAAAGTCTGCAGCTTTCTAAACCAATTATGATATCAGTATTTCTCAGCACACACCTTGCTCACTATAGATAAGGAATCATTTTTAGGTTTGTAATGGCTCTGACCAGGACCAGAAGCAAAATTAACAAAGTAGGCAGTGTTTGGTGATTCTCGTTTACCTTCATACCTGCTTCTTTACTCCTGCTCCTCTGAGGATCCATGGTCCTTATGTTGCTGTTTCCCTGTCCAGTGTCTTCCATCCTTCTTCTAGCTGTCTTCCCCAAAGCACCGCGTTAAGTGCTCCCCTCTTCCTCCCTACTTCTGTTAGTCCATGGTATTAGAAAGGAATAGGAATATATTCTACCTAGTTTCAGAGAAAAAGAACTCATTATAAGAATCTCCTGAAAGATGGGAGAACCAGGCCTAGAGGACCAGTGCCCAACTCACATACCAGGGAAACATCACAGCCTCTACCACTGACTCTAATGTAGGCCAAGGATCCTTCCAATAGAACCTTTGCTAACTTTTCCCTGGGAATTTGAACACACATGCCTCACTCTTGCTAGACTGGGTACTGTTTGCTTCTTTATCTCTCTAGCTTCCCTTTCAAAGTCTGGCACAAATGTATCCAGATGGAAGAGCCTAACTGCAACAAAGGCGAGGAAGTGAGGGTTGGCTTCTATTTAATTGGGTAGAGAAATCACCAAATACAAGAGTTTTCAGAGCAGTTGGGCAGCCGATAAGAATAATAAAAGTGTACTACTCTGCTCCAGTTAACCTCTCAAGTCCTACTAATCTGAGCCAGGTGTTCAGCAGCTTGAAGTAGTTCACACAGAGTGTGGTTTCCATATTTGAGAGTTGGCAATTTAAAAGGGTACCTTATTAACTCAAATAAACCCTCAGTTGTTAAATTATCTGTATGGAGAAAAATACTTTAAAAAAGGAAGGGAACTGCTAGCGTTGCTTTTATTTCTTCATTCAATACACATTTTATTGACCTTAAAATGTGCCATATAGTAGGTTATATTGAGGCGACCTGGTCCATGCCCATAAAATCTGATAATCTCTTTGGGAATTGAGAACATTTAATACATATAAAACAATGCAGTAAATGCAGAAATTGGGATGTATATAACTATTTTATTATGTACATATGCATGTATAAAGCATTCCTAGAATGTATATTCCCTGTGTGTGTGTATATGTACGTGTGTGCATATATATATGCACATATAGTATTCGTATCTATTTTAAGGCAGTTAAGGAAAGTTCCTTGGAGGGCAACTTAAGCAAAGACATAAAAAAGAAATAATTTGGTAGTGAAGATGGGCAGAAGATGTGTATTTAAGGGAGACTCATGCAATTTGATTTTACTACAGGAAAAACTAGCAGGGGAAAAAAGCGTGAAAGACAAGAAGGCAGAGACATAGGCAGGAGAAAGATCAAGAATCACCTTCATATTCTATGTTAATGAGCTTAGCCTCTACCCTGTAATTGATGGGAAATCTTGAAGCATTAAAGGGAGGGCAAAATGGGTAAAAGTGATCAAAAGGCACAAACATTTGTTATTAAATGAATAAGTAATGATAATGTAATGTACAGCATGATGACTATAGTTAACAATACCATATTGTATATCTGAAAGTTACTAAGAGAGTAAATCTTTTTTTGTTTGTTTGGTTTTTGTTTTTTGCAGCATGCCACGGCATGTGGAGCTTCCCAGACCAGGTATCGAACCTGGAGTAGAAGTGCAAAGTCTTAATCACTGAACCACCAGGGAAGTCCAAGAGAATAGATCTTAAAATTTCTCATCACAAGAAAAGAAAATTTATAACTATGTATGGTGATAAATGTTAGCTAAACTTACTGTAGTAATTATTTTGCAATATATACATAAATCATTATGTTGAACACCTTAATATAATGTTATACATTAATTACAACTCAATAAATTTTTTTTTAATTAAAAGAATTAAAGTAAGAGATAAGATGATCAAATTTGTGTCTTAAATAAATTGCTCTGGCTAGTGGGTGGAAGATGGATTTGAAAGGGTTCAACACCGGAGACCTGGAGAATGTAGATTGTTGGCAGCCATCCAGTCAAGAAGTTCTGAGGGCCTGAGCTAGTGATTTTAGGAATGGAAAGGAGGGGACTTGGCTAATAAATGATGTAAGCTTGGTCTTGAAGAATGACTAGGCATCAACCAAGCAGAAAAGTGAAAGAACATTCCTAGGCAGGTGTAGAGGCAGGAGGCTGTGGAAAAGCAAGAAATGTTCTGAGAAGTGGAAAATAATTCAGTGTGACTGGAGCACAGGATCCCTACAGGGGATTGTCAAAGAAAAAACAGTGCTGGATGATATTTAAAGTGGTAAAATTGTTGTTGAATCCAAGTTCATGTGCCTAACAGATGCACAGTGAGGCCAAACAAACCAAAATGTCAGAGTTTGGAGCAGAGAAAGGCTTACTGCAGACCGCCAAGCAAGGAGAACTGGCAGCTCATGCTCAAAAGACCTGAATTGCCCATTAGTTTTGGGGAAGGAGTTTTTAAAGGCAAATTTGGGATGAGGGCTGCAGGGTGTGTGACTTTCTTCTGATTGGTTGATGGTGAGGTAATAGGCTGATGTTTCAGGGATCTTAGCCTTCTGGTTCCAACCAATCTGGGCTCTATGTGCTTGTGGTCAGCATGCTATCACCATCCTCTACCTGGGTGGGTGAGGGGGGGCTTAGTTTCTGTAGAACAATTCAAAGATATATGTGAGGGCTTCCTAGGTGGCACAGTGGTTAAGAATCCACCTGCCAATGCAGAGGTCACGGGTTCGATCCCAGCTCCAGGAAGATCCCACATGCCGCGGAGCAACTAAGCCCGTGTGCCAAAAAAAAAAAAAAAAAGATATGTGTGAGATTATTATCTGTATGCCTTCAGGGAGCTAGGAGAGTCCTGTGACCCTATTGTCCTATTTTGGAACTTGGGGAAGACCTAGGAGACTCAAGTCTTTTTTTCTTTTACAAATAAGAAACAGGGGACACAGAAGAGCTTTTGTACCTGGGAGGGCCCGGCAGGGTCCTGCTCTGTTTCAAAAGAAGCTTTTATTCAGGAACTATTACAATAGGGGAAAGGGCATTCATGATGGAACTTGGCTCAATTTGGAATGTAGGGGAAAGTAGGGATTTACAGCCAAGGAGTAGGGTTGGGGCGTGAGGGTGAGGGTATCAGACAATGGATGCAAAATTACTGAGGGGGTAGGATAATTCTTGCTGAACTTCCCTAACAGGATTCTTGCTGAAAGTAGGACAGAGTGATCGGATATCATCTGGGAGATGGTGGAGGATGACAAATTTGACCAGATTTTGAGGGTGATCAGATATCAAGGGTGGGGAATTCTTTCTAAACTGATGTAGCAGAATTCTCTCTCTCTTTTTTTTTTTTTTTTTTTTTTTGCCATACCTTGTGGCTTGCAGGATCTTAGTTGCCTGACCAGGTATTGAACCCAGGCCCTGGAAGTGAAACCGCCTAGTCCTAACTGCTGGACCTCCACGGAATTCCCCCATATAGCAGAATTCTTGCTAAAAATAGGTGGTGTGGGTCCAACAAAATTGGATGCTGAAGCTGAAGGTCAAGGCCTAGTTGAGAGGAGGGCTTAGAGGAGCCTGACTAAAGTTTGGTCAAGAAGAGAGTCTTTGTCAGGCTGAGGTAGAAGGAAAGCCATTTGAGTAGTCAAAATCCAATTCTATGCTATGCTTAGGAGTTTGGTCTCCTTAGTAGCTTATGCTTATATATTATCCACACCCACCTTTTCCTTCTTTGTAAAAAAGAGGCTCTGAACTGCATAGAGTGCAATGAAATCAAGGAGTCATTGACAGGAGGGCCACAGCCCCTCCAGAAATACTCAGAATCATAATCAAGAAGCCTCACACTGGGAGGACCTGTAGTTCCTTTGTGAACTGCCTTTCAATCCTGCAAACATCCGTCTAAATTACCACTGAGTGTTATCTGAACACAGACTGTGCCTGAAGCCCCTAATTTCATTGCATTGACTGAGGCTTTAGTGAGTCTATTGTTGGAAAAGGAAGCATTTGTGCCTCAAGTACAGGAAATCACCAAACAATTAACTTCCATGGACATGCACAGCCTGGGTCAAATACCTCAGTGTGATTGTCTTTGTTTCATGTCAGGCTATTGAGGAAACATTTTACAGGCCGGAATCTTGGCTTCACTGTGTTGTTTTGAGTCAATGGAGTCAGCTGTGAGACCTCAAACAGTGATAACCATCTATAGTAAAATGTGAATATAGCAGTCAGTGGTCTGCCGCAGGGAAGGGAAGTTTTCAGAGGGGCAGAGACTTTTCTTAAAATACATTGTAATTTGTGTATTCTGAGATGGGAAGGGTCACTTATACAGACCAGAGAGAAACTAGTGTGGGAAGCAAGGGAAAGGAGAATAGTTATTATATTTTGTGGTCAACGAAGACTAATCCCTTGGAGGCAGAGAAATTGGTGCGTGTTGCACACAAGGCCAGCCTTATTGATAGTGATTGAGTAGAATGATCAAATAGTCAGCTTAGAAACCCCATTGTAGATAGAGAGGGAACTTAGGGGACTTTGGGAGACCATAGTAAGATTAATGACCACTCAAGAAAATCCTGAAACAATGTGGGCTTGCTTGACTCATAAGGCAGAACAAGTTGCTTAGCATCAAAGCCAGGTTGGCTTGCTTAACAGCAAAATCAAACTAACTTGATTATCAACAAAATCATGCAGCAGAAGCATAAGGCATGCCCCCAAACAATAAAACAATGGTAGCAGGAGGCCTGTACCCTGCCCAGTGAGCTCAGTAAAGTAATGACCCCCAAAACATGCTCTTTGCACACTGTCCTGAAAACAATAAAACAATAGCGGAAAATAAGTCCGACAACCTGCCCAGTGGTGTCATCAAGTTAATAACCTCCAGCACATGCTCTGTGCACCCACAAAAAAACACAATCATTTACGGAAACATGACATTTACTCAAGAAAAACTCTTCTCCCCACTCCCTGTCTTCCTTTGATTATAAGAAATGTAACCCACTGAGCACTTGGGGCAGTGCATTTCTTGCCTGCCCACTTGTAAGCCTCACAACTGTCCTATTCTAATAAATCACTTCTTATCTACCACTTTGCCTCTTGCTGAATTCTTTCTGCTCTGAGACATAAAGGACCAGGCTCCTTGGAGCTCCCCCTGAAACCACACCTATCCATTTCATTATGGGTAGGCAGAGACAATTGAGGGGCACTAGAAAGACTTCTCTGACTCAGAATATGCCTCAGAGAGAAGTGCCAGAGAAGGTCCCCAGAGGAAAAAGAGTAAGATGACAGCAAAGATGAACTTCCACAATACTTTCCAAGAAATCATTTTGGATGGATTGTTTTGCCAGGTGAAGAAAACTGTATTCATACTCTGGGACAATATTATACATATATTAAGAAAATGACAACTGATTATTATTTTTTTAATGAAAAAGGCAATAGGAGCTAAGGGTACAAGCTTGAGATTAGGTGGTTCTGGGTACAAATCCTTGTTCTATTACATACTGTGTTATCACTTTCCTCATCTGAAAAATGAGAATAATACTTCATTCATTCTAAAATATTTGCTCAGCAGTGTAGGAGAGGAAAAAAAATACTTTCCCCTCTACCCATCTTAGGTTCATTAGCTGGGGCTCTAGAAATTAGGGTGACAAAAGAAAAATTAACAAAGACAAAGGACAGAAAAATAAGCAGAATTTTATTAACATGGCGTGGGAGCATTTAAAGACAGGTAACTTAAAGGAATGGTTAGAACTTGGGTTTATGTATCATCCCAACAAAAGAAAAATAAATTATTAGACAAGTGGCAAGACAAAAGAGAAAGTTTTTGAATTTCTAGGGAAAGCAAACATATGGGGGAACTAATGCCAGATAAGGGCTAATTACTAAAGTTTGTTACGTAGATTCCTCTGGTGCCATCTCTGGGCCATTAAGGATCTAGAGTTGTCTGCAGTGATTAAATTTTGTCCTTCCCAGTAGAAAGAGGAGGGGAAATACCTTTGCAAATTTGCATCCTGCTTTTAGGCAAAAAGAAGGAGGACAGAGAATATTTCACATATCTACTCTTTTTCAATTGCCAAAATAGTTCTTATGCCAAAGTGGCTTATTTTGAGGTGGCATATTTTGCTACCCTTCGACAGCTACTATGTGAACAGACAAATAAGATTTCTACTTTTGAGAAGCTTACATACTAGTTGGGAGTGTAGAGGGAGCGAGAAAACAATAAATAAGTAAATAAAAAACAAGATGATTTTAGAATGTAAGAGATACTGTGGAGGAAATATAGTTTTAAATGGGTAGGCTCTGGAATTAGTCTGCCTGGATTCAAATATTGGCTCTGTTATTTACTAGCTGTATGATCTTCGCTAGGTACTCAATCTCTGTGCTTCCATTTCCTCATCTGTAATTGGTGATAGTAGTTGTATCCACTTTATAATCTCATGGGGTTATTACGGAGATTAAATGAATGAATCCATGTAAAGTGTTTAGAACTGTGCATACCACATAGTAAGTGCATAATAAAAGCTAGCTACTAACATTATGAATAAAATGAATGGGATATAACAATAAATTAGGGGACTTCCCTGGTGGCACAGTGGTTAAGAATCTGCCTGCCAATGCAGAGGACACGGGTTAGAGCCCTGGTCTGTGAAGATCCCATATGCATGGAGCCACTAAGCCCGTGAACCACAACTACTGAGCCCAAGTGCTGCAACTATTGAAGCCCATGCGCCTAGAGCCCATGCTCTGCAACAAAAGAAGCCACCTCAGTGAGAAGACTGTGTACTGCAACAAAGAGTAGCCCCTGCTCACCACAACTAGAGAAAGCCTGTATGCAGCAACAAAGACCCAATGCAGCCAATAAATAAATTTAGTAAAACAAAACAAACAATAAGTTGGGAGGTGTTGCTTAAGATAGGGTAGTCAGTGAAGGACTCTCCGATGCTCTTACAATTAAGCTGTCACACAAAGGATGAAAAGGAGCCAGCCATGATTAGAGTATTTCAGGAAGAGGGAAATCTAAAGGTGAAGATCCTAAGGCAGGAAGAAGCTTAGCACATCTGAAGAAGAGAAATTTGACCTGTGTGGTAAAACACAGTGAGCAAGAAAGGAAGTTGCATTATATTAGTTTTCTATTGCTGTGTAGCAAATTTCAACAAAATTAAAACAATGCTCTTTGCCATATAACAAAATATAATCACAGGAGTAACACCAGGAGTAAAGATCATGGGGGCTAGAATTCTGCCTACCACAGGCATGGAATGAATTGGAGCCACATCATGTAAAGCTTTATAGGACTGATAGGGAATGTTGATATTATTCTAAAAGCTAAAAGAAACTCCTAAGGTTTCAAGGTAAGTGTCATGATCTGATTTATATTTTCCAAAGCTCATTCCGTTTGCATGTGAAGAATGGATTGTAGAGATTGTAAGTAGAGGCAGAGAGGATGGCTGTCCAGATGTGAGATAAAAGTACCTTGGACTGGGGGGCGGAGTCAAGATGGCAGCCTGGGAAGACATCTCCTCACAACTAAATCAGTTGCTGGAGGCTGGGGGGGAACCTGTGGCCCAAAGAGACCAGAGGAACCCCTGAGGAATTGCGTAGGACATAGGGGAAGTCAGGGGGAAGGAGAAGTGGAAGCCGGACAGGACCGGCGCCCCGGGGGGTGGCTGGATGAGGGGGGAGGTTCCTGCCTAGAGAGACCCTCCGGTCTAGGGGGTATCAGGGGACCGCATCTGGGTTTCTTCTGCCCAGTTGGCCAGGAGGCCTTCTGGGCTCCCAGGTCTGGGAGCCTGCTGGGATCCCCAGTGGGATCCTCCACCATCCGAGGCCCCCTCTGGACAGCCTGGGTCCTAGGGGTGTAGGAGGGAGGAGGAGGGGCGAAGAGGTGGAGAGGCGGAGTAGTGGGGGGCGGGCTTTAAGATCACAGGACCAGGGAGGTGAGAGGGCGATTCCCCTGTCCACTCGGCCCAGGAAGCTGGCTGGGCTCCTGAGCCTGGTCCTTCACTCTCCAGGGCCCCCTCCAGCAGGTGGGTCCTAGCGGAGTGGGAGGGAGGAGGAAGAGGGAAAAGGAAGAGAGGCAGACAGTAGGGATGGGAAGGGACTTCTCAAGACTGGAAGAACAGGGGAGGGGCTGCTGGGTATTCCTCCCAGGCAGGTCCTCCACCTTCCAAGGGCCCCTCCGGGCCTGTTGGTCCTAGGGGTGTAGGAGGGAAGCAGTGGGGGGAGAAGAAGAGAGGCGGAAGCAGGGAGGGACCCTCTGGGATCAGAGGATGGGGGAGGAGCAGAAGGCATTTCCACTACCCCCTGGCCCAGGAAGCTTGCTGGGCTCCTGGGCCTGGTCTCCAACTCTCCAGGGCTGCCTCTGAGAGACATTGGTCCTGGGGGCATAGGACAGTGGCAGGGGAAGAGGAGGAGAGGCAGACCGGTGGTGGGACGTTCCCAGATTGGAGAACCAGGGGAGGTGCGGAGGGCCTTTCCCCTGCCCACTTGGGCCCGGGGGGGCTTGCTGGACTATTGAGTCTGGTCCCTCATTCTCTGGGGCCCTCTCTGGCTGCGTGGTTCCTACAGACAAGGGAGGGAGGAGAGGGGAAGAGGAAGAGAGGCAGACAGTGGTGGGGGAAACATTACAGGACCAGAGGATCGGAGGAGACACTGTGGGAAATCTCCCTACCCACTTGGCAGTCCTGGTTTTCAGTCCCCCAAGGACCCTTCTAGGCCGCACTGGTCCTAGGGGTGTAGGAGGAAAGCAGGGGAGAAGAGGAGAGGCGGGCGGGGGAAGGGGGTCTCTGGGATTGGAGGATGGGGGGAGGTGGGAAAGGCATTTCCCCTGCCCACTAGCCCTGGGAAGCCTGCTGGGCTCACGGACCTGGTCTATCACACTCCAGGGCCCCCTCCAGCTGCTTGGGACCTAGGCAGGTGGGAGGGAGGGAGGAGGGGGAAGAGGAAGAGAGGCAGACAGGGACCCTCCCAGACTGGGAGATCTGGGGAAGTGCTGTAGGCATTCCCCTAGCCCAGCTGGCCCTGGGAAACCTGTGGGGCAGCAGAGTCTGGTCTTCTGCCTTCTAGTGCCCCCTCCAGCCCTAAGGGTCCTAGGAGAATAGGAGGGAGGGGGTGGTGAAGAAGAGAGGCCAAGGGGGAGGGACCCTCTGAGATCAGAGGACTGGAGGAGGTGCCTAGCATTTCTCCCAACAACTCAGGCCCAGGGAGCCTGCTGGGTACCTGGACCTGGTCCTTTGCCCCCAGGACCAAAGACATTCCTGAGCCCCCCTGCCTCATTGGGCCTAAGCCCCATTCCCCACTGTCCCCAGGGCCTTTTCTAAGCATAGACCCTGCCCACTGCCTAAACCTGGGCCCTACCCCTACAGCCAAGGCCATCGTTGGCTTTTTCTTTTCTTTCTTCCTTTTTTCTTTTTCCCATCTCCTCACTGCTGCTATTGCAGTTGTTTTACCTTCCAGTTGTTGCTCCATCTATTTTTTAAAAATTTTTTTCTAACACATCTGTTACTTTCCTATTCTTATTGTTTTTTTTATCTTGCTATATTGTTCTGCTGTTTTGCTACTTTTGTTTTTTCCTTTTCCTGCTCCACACAGCTTGTGGGATCTTGATTCACAAGCCAAGGATCAGGCCTGAGGTCCTGAGGTGGGAGCTCTGAGTCCAAAACATTGGGCTAACAGGGAACCCAGACCCAGGGAATATTCATCAGAGTGAGGTCTCCCAGAGGTTCTCACCTCAGCACCAAGACCCAGCTCTACTCAACAGCCTTCAAACTCCTGTGCTTGAAGCCTCAGGCCAAACACCCAATGAGATAGGAACACAATCCCATCCATCCAAAGGAGGGGGGAAAATGAGATGACAAAAAACATGTCACAGATGAAGGTACAAGGTAAAAACACACAAGATCAAATAAATGAAGAGGAAATAGGCAACCTAGCTGAAAAAGAATTCAGAGTAATGATAGCAAAGATGATCCAGAATCTCAGAAATAGAATCGAGAAAATACAAGAAATGTTTAACAAAGATCTAGAAGAACTAAAGAACAAACACTCAGAGATAAACAATATAATAACTGAAATGAAAAATACACTGGAAAGTATCAATAACAGAATAACCGAGGCAGAAGAATGAATAAGTAAGATGGAAGATAGAATAGTCAAAAATAAATGCCAAGGAAGAGAATAAAGGAAAAGGAATGAAAAGAATTGAGGACAGTCTTAGAGACCTCTGGGACAACACTAAATGTACTAACATTCGAATTATGGGGGTCCCAGAAAAAGAAGAGAAAAAGAAAGGGTCTGAGAAAATATTCGAAGAGATTATACTGGTAAACTTCCCTAACATGGGAAAAGAAATAGTCTCCCAAGTTCAGGAAGCACAGAGAGTCCCATATAGGATTAACTCTAGAAGAAACACACTAAGACACATATTAGTCAAATCAACAAAAATTAAATTCAAAGAAAAAATATTAAAAGCAGCAAGGGAAATGCAAAAAATAACATACAAAGGAAACCCTATAAGGTTATCAGCTGATTTTTCTGCAGAAACTCTACAGGCCAGAAGGAAGTGGCAGGATATACTTAAAGTGGTGAAAGAGAAAAACCTACAACCAAGATTACTTTACCCAGGAAGGATCTCATTCAGATTTGACGGAGAAATCAAAAGCTTTACAGACAAGCAAAAGCTAAGAGAATTCAGCACCACCAAACCAGCTTTACAACAAAAGCTAAAGGGAATTCTCTAGGAGGGAAACACAAGAGAAGGAAAAGACCTACAAAAACAAACCCAACACAATTAAAAAAAACGGTAATAGGAACATACATATTGATAATAACATTGAATATAAATGGATTAAATGCTCCAACCAAAAGACAGAGATTGGCTGAATGGATACAAAAACAAGACCCACACATATGTTGTCTAAAGAGACCCATTTCAGACCTAGGGACACATACAGACTGAAAGTGAAGGGATGGAAAAAGATACATGCAAATGGAAGTCAAAAGAAAGCTGGAGTAGCAATACTCATATCAGATAAAATAGACTTTAAAATAAAGACTGTTACAAGAGATAAGGAAGGACACTACATAGTGATCAAAGGATCAATCCAAGAAGAAGATATAACACTTGTAAATATTTATGCACCCAACATAGGAGCACCTCAATACATAAGGCAAATGCTAACAGCCATAAAAACAGAAATCAACAGTAACACAATAATAGTAGGGGACTTTAACACCCCACTTACACCAGTGGACAGATCATCCAAACAGAAAATAAACAAGGAAACACAAGCTTTAAATGACACAATAGACCAGATAGATTTAATTGATATTTATAGGACATTCCACCCAAAATGCCAGAATACACTTTCTTCTCAAGTGCACATGGAACATTCTCCAGGATAGATCACATCTTTGGTCACAAATCAAGTCTTGGAAAATTCAAGAAAACTGAAATCATATCAAGCATCTTTTCTGACCACAATGCTATGAAATTAGAAATCAACTACTGGAAAAAAACTGTAAAAAACACAAATACATGGAGGCTAAACAATGCACTACTAAATAACCAAGTGATCACTGATGAAATCAAAGAATAAATTAAAAAATACATAGAAATAAATGACAATGAAAACATGATGACCCAAAACCTATGGGATGCAGCAAAAGCAGTTCTAAGAGGGAAGTTTATAGCAATTCAACTTCACCTCAAGAAACAAGAAAAATCTCAACTAAACAATCTAGCCACACATCTGAAACAACTAGAGAAAGAAGAACAAAGAAAACCCAAAATCCATAGAAGGAAAGAAATCATAAAGATCAGAGCAGAAATAAATGAAATCGAAATGAAGAAAACAATAGCAAAGATCAATAAAACTGAAAGTTGGTTCTTTGAGAAGATAAACAAAATTGATAAACCTTTAGCCAGACTCATCAAGAAAAAAAGGACACAAATCAATAAAATCAGAAATGAAAAAGGAGAAGTAACAACTGACACCGCAGAAATACAAAGGATTGTAAGAGACTACTATAAACAACTATATGCCAATAAAATGGACAGCCTTGAAGAAATGGACAAATTCTTGGAAAGGTACAATTCTCCAAGATTGAATCAGGAAGAATTAGAAAATATAAACAGACCTATCACAAGTAATGAATTTGAAACTGTAATAAAACAATCTTCCAACAAACAAAAGTCCAGGACCAGATGGCTTCACAAGTGAATTCTACCAAACATTTAGAGAAGAGCAAACACCTATCCATCTCAAACTCTTCCAAAAAATTACAGAGGGAGGAGTACTCCCAAATTCATTCTACAAGGCCACCATCACCCTGATACCAAAACCAGACAAAGATATCCCACAAAAAGAAAATTACAGACCAATATCACTGATGAACATAGATGCAAAAATTCTCAGCAAAATCCTAGCAAACAGAATCCAACAACACATTAAAAGGATAATACACCATGATCAAGTGGGGTTTATCCCTGGGATGCAAGGATTCTTCAATATATGCGAATCAATCAATGTGATCCACCATATTAACAAACTGAAGAATAAAAACCACATGATCATCTCAATAGATGCAGAAAAAGCTTTTGACAAAATTCAGCACCCACTTATGATAAAAACTCTCCAGAAAATGGGCATAATAAAGACCATATATGATAAACCCACAGCAAACATTATTCTCAGTGGTGAAAAACTGAAGCATTTCCACTAAGATCAGGAAGAAGACAAGGATGTTCACTCTCGCCACTCTTATTCAACATAGTTTTGGAAGTCCCAGCCATGGCAATCAGAGAAGAAAAACAAATAAAAGGAATATGAATTGAAAAAGAAGAAGTAAAACTGTCACTGTTTGCAGATGACATGATACTATACATAGAAAATCCTAAAGATGCCACCAGAAAACTACTCGAACTAGTCAATGAATTTGGAAAAGTTGCAGGATACAAAATTAATGCACAGAAATCTCTTGCATTCCTATACACCAACAATGAAAAATCAGAAAGAGAAATTAAAGAAACAATCCCCTTTACCATTGCAACAAAAAGAATAAAATACCTAGGCATAAACCTACCTAAGGATACAAAATACTTTTATTCAGAAAACTATAAAACACTGATGAAAGAAATCAAAGATGACATGAACAGATGGAGAAATATACCATATTATTGGATTCAAAGAATCAATATTGTGAAAATGACTATACTACCCAAAATAATCTACAGATTCAATGCAATCCCTGTCAAATTACCAAAGGCATTCTTCACAGAATTAGAACAAAAAATTTTACAATTTGTGTGGAAACACAAAAGACCCTGAATAGCCAAAGCAATCTTGAGAAAGAAAAATGGAGCCAGAGGAATCAGGCGCCCTGATTTCAGACTATACTACAAAGCAACAGTTATCAAACAGTATGGTACTAGCACAAAAACAGAAATATAGATCAATAGTATAGGATAGAAAGCCCAGAGATAAACCCACACACATATGGTCACCTAATATATGACAAAGAAGGCAAGAACATGCAATGGGGAAAAAACAGCCTCTTCAATAAGTGGTGCTGGGAAAACTGGACAGCTACATGTAAAACAATGAAACTAGAACACTACCTAACACCATACACAAAAATAAACTGAAAATGGATTAAAGCCCTAAATGTAAGACCGGACACTATAAAACTCTTAGCGGAAAATATAGGCAGCACACTCTATGACATAAATCATAGCAAGATTCTTCTTGACCCACCTCGCAGAATAAAGGAAATAAAAACAAAAATTAACAAATGGGACCTAATGAAACTTGAAAGCTTTTGCACAGCAAAGGGAACCATAAATAGGACAAAAAGACAACTCTCAGAATGGGAGAAAATATTTGTAAGTGAAGCAACGGACAAAGGATTAATCTCCAAAATACACAAGCAGCTCATGCAGCTCAATATCAAAAAAACAAACAACCCAATTCAAAAATGGTGGAGGACCTAAATAGACATTTCTCCAAGGAAAACATACAGAGGGCCAACAGACACACGAAAAGATGCTCAACATCACTAATCATTAGAAAAATGCAAATCAAAACCACAATGAGATATCAACTCACACCAGTCAGAATGGCCATCATCAAAAAATCTAGAGACAATAAATGCTGGGGAGGGTGTGGAGAAAATGGAGATTCCTTAAAAAACTAAAAATAGAACTACCATATGACCCTGCAATCCCACTACTGGGCATATACCCAGAGAACACCATAATTCAAAAAGATACATGTACCACAATGTTCATTGCAGCATTATTTACAACAGTCAGGACATGGAAGCAACCTAAATGTCCATCAACAGATGAATGGACAAAGAAGTTGTGGCACATATATACAATGGAATATTACTCAGCCATAAAAAGGAATGAAACTGAGTTATTTGTAATGAGGTGGATAGACCTAGAGACTGTCATACAGAGCAAAGTAAGCCAGAAAGAAAATAACAAATACTGTATGCTAACTCATATATATGGAATCTAAAAAAAATGGTACTGGTGAACCCAGTGATAGGGCAAGAATAAAGATGCAGATGTAGAGAACAGACTTGAGGACACAGGGTTGGTGGGCAGGGGCAGGCAAAGGGGAAGCTAGGATGAAGTGAGAGAGTAGCAATGACATATATACACTACCAAATGTAAAATAGATAGCTAGTGGGAAGTTGCTGCATAACATAGGGAGATAAACTCGATCATGGGTGATGACTTAGAGGCCCAGGATGGGGAGGGGGAGAGGGTGGGAGGGAGTCACAGGAGGGAGGGGATATGGGGATATATGTGTAAACACAGCTGATTGACTTTGGTGTACCTCAAAATCTGGCACAAGAGTGTATAGCAATTATATTCCAATAAAGAGCTTTAAAAAAAAAAGTTGTGACACATATATACAATGGAATATTAATCAGCCAAAAAAGGAATGAAATTAAGCTATTCGTGGTGAGGTGGGTGGACCTAGAGTCTGTCATACGGAGTGAAGTAAGCCAGAAAGAGAAAAATAAATACTGTATGCTAACACATATACCCGGAATCTAGAAAAATGGTACTGGTGAACCTAGTGGCAGGGTAGGAATAGAGATGCAGACGTAGAGAATGGACCTGAGGACACCGGGAGGAGGGGAAACTGGGACGTAGTGCGAGAGTAGCATCGATATACACACACTACGAAATGTAAAATAGATGGCTAGTGGGAAGCTACTACAGAGCACAGGGAGATCAGCTTGATGCTTTGTGAAGACCTAAAGGGAGGTTGGGAGGGAGGCTCAAGAGGGAGGGGATATGGGGATATATGTATACATGTGGCTCTTTCATTTTGTTGTACATTTGAAACTGACACAATACTGTAAAGCAATTATACTCCAATAAAGATTTAAAAAAAAAAGTCCCTTGGACTAAGGGAGTGACAGTGGACATGGAAAGAGAGGATGGATTTTGGCCTTCTTTAGATAAGGTCAAAGAAGTTACTGATCAGAGTAGAGGTAGGAGATGTGGAAAGGGAAATAAACAACTTATAGGATGGTAATGCCATTACTGAGATTGGAAAGAATGAGGAATGGTGAACTAGGGGCAGGGGATGGGCTTGGCAACCAACAGTTCTGTTCGACATGCATAGTAGGAACCCACGTCTTTTCATTCGTTCTCCTGCTTCGACTTTTGCCCAATTCCTTTCCCTCCTCAACCACTCATAGCAAACATCGTGATTCTTTTAAAACTTAAGTCCTATTATACCACTTTCCTTCTCTCAACCTCCAAATGGCCTTGGTTCACAGAATACAAGAGTTTTTTTTACCATAGTTTACAGAATTGCGCACCATCTGACCTCTGGCTACCTCTGCAGCTTCACTTCCCATTATTCTTCTCCTTGCTCACTGTGCTTCAGCCACTCTGGCTTTCCTCCTGCTCCTCAAACGGCAAACCTCTTTCCATGTCTGAGCTTTCAAAACTGCATTTTTGTGTAGATCCTAGGAGGTCCACTACCTCATTGCATTCCGGTCTCTACACAAATGTCTCCTCCCTGGATAGGCCATCTTGACTAATCTATAGAAAGTAGCAATATTGTCACTTAATTGAAGGGGGGAGCCTGGCTGTGAGAACAGCCAGTCCTAACCACTGGACTGCCAGGGAATTCCTGCAACGTTGTCATTTTAACTCTTTGTCCTACTTTAATTTTCTTCAAAGCACCTGTCAATATGTAACATTGTAATTTGTTTGTTTCTTATCTGTTTCTCCCACAAACTTCACCAACACCTTTCAAACTTTTACCAATTGTAACTATAAAAAGTTCTATACACCAGTGAATTTTAATATGCCTTTCTCTTACTGTGAATGAAGTTGAAAACCTTTTCATATCTGTTTTGTGCAAATTTGTTTTTTCCTCATTTTAGTAAATATTATATATATATTTTAGGCCCTATCTACCCCTACCTTCCCCCCCCTTTTTGAACATTTCCAGCCTATTTATTTATTTATTATTGAAGTATAGTTGATTTATGATGTTTCAAGTGTATAGCAAAATGATTGTTATACATATACGTATCTATTCTTTTTCAGATTCCTTTCCATTTAGGTTATTACGAGATATTGAATATAGTTCCCTGTGCTCTACAGTAGGTCCTTGTTGTTTATTTTATATGTTGTAGGATTTATATGTTTTGGGATTTTTTTTAAGATTTATTTTATTATTTATTTATTTTTGGCTGCGTTGGGTCTTTGTTGCTGCACATGGGCTTCCTCTAGTTGTAGAGAGTGGGGGCTACTCTTCCTTGCAGTGCACAGACTTCTCATTGTGGTGGCTTCTCTTATTGGGGAGCATGGGCTCTAGGCGTGCATGCTTCAGTAGTTGCGGCACGTGGGCTCAGTAGTTGTGGATCACAGTCTCTAGAGCACAGGCTCAGTAGTTGTGGTGCACGTGCTTAGTTGCTCCACGGCATGTGGGATCTTCCCAGACCTGGGCTCGAACCTGTGTCCCCTGCATTGGCAGGCAGACTCTTAACCACTGTACCACCAAGGAAGCCCAGTGTGTAAATGTTGATCTCAAACTCCTAATTTATCCCTGCCCCCCCTTTCCTTTGGCAACCATAAGTTTGTTTTCTATGTCCGAGAATCTGCTTCTCTTGTAAATAAGTTCATTTGTATCATGTTTTTAGATTCCACGTATAAGTGATATCATATGATATTTGCTTTTGACTTACTTCCCCTTTTAATAAAATGTTTACTTTCATATTATGTGTCTTAGTCCATTTGGGCTGCTATCACAAAAATACCATACAATGGATATCTTAAACAGCACCTACTGCTCAGAGTTCTGGAGGTTGGGAAGTCCAAGAGCAAGGCATTGGCAGATTCAGTGTCTAGTGAGAGCTGTCTCTTGGTTCATAGACAGCCTTCTTCTCTCTGTGTCTTCACATGGCAGAAGGAGTAAGGCAGCTTTCCTTAGTCTCTTTTATAAGGTCACTAATTGCATTCATGAAGCCTCCACCCTCATGACCTAATCACCTCCCAAAGGCCCCACGTCCAAACACCATCCCATTTGGGATTAGGTTTCAACATATGAATTTTGAGGGGTACACAACATTTAGTTCTTAGTGTGATAAGTATATTTATTTATATACACTCCTTTCCACAAAATATTTCAGAAAGTTTTTTAAAGCACATATAATAAAGCAGTAAGTTATAAATAAAAGAAGAAAATGAAGACTAAGCAAAAGAAGAATGTTAGTATGACTGTCCATTGGGGGTTAACATAAATTACTATCTTTAAATCACATTTTTTCCCATGAACTTCTTAGTGTTACCAGGTATAAAATTGTTCTAGAGTTTCTATCATAGACACAAAGATGGTCCCAAATTATTCTCACTTCCTGGTGTTCATGCCTTTGTGTAAAACCCTTTCCTTGAGTGTGGGGAGGGCCTGTGACTTGCTTCTAACCAATAGAATATGGCAAAGGCAATGGGATGGCACCTGTGTGACTGCATTACATAAGACTGTAACTTTGATCTTGCCAACAGACTCTATCGGCTCTCTGACTTGATGGCTTTGATGAGGTAAGCTGCCATGTGGAAAGGTCCATGTGGCAAGGATCTGGGGTCCGTCTCCACTCAGCATTAGAGGAACTGAGGCTTCCAGTTCAACCAACTGAATGCTGCCAACAATAATGTGAACTTAGAAGAAGAACCTTTCCCAGCTGAACCTCAGATGATACCTCTGCCCCGGCTGACACTTATTGCAGCCTCGTCAGAGACTCTGAAACAGAGGACTGAACTAAGCCATGTCCAGGTTCATGACCCAGAGAAACTATGAGCTAATGCATGAGTAATATTTTAAGCCCTCAATAAATGAGTGATATTTTATGTCACTCAGTTTGTGGTAATATTGCTACACAGCAATAGATAACTAATAAGACGAAGGTGTAGGAAATATCACATTTCACTGTTTTTCTCAATTAAACTAAATCCTTTGAACTCTCCCCTATTAGGGTTGATAATTCAATCAAAGTTATTTTTAGAGGGCCCCGTCTCATTCTTCATAAAAGGACCCTACGGCTTAGCTAATTCAGGGAAACTGATGTGGAGAAGAGGTGTATAAAGTGTTCTCAATCCACTGATTTCATGCTGAAATGCACATTGTCTAAATCTATGTATCTATCTATCATCTATCTGTCTATCATCTACTCTAAGGTGGCTACCTCTGCTGAAAACAGCATCTACTCCTTCTGTGCCAAATTTGGCAACTGGAAACTTCACTACACAGGGATGTTTACAACTTAGTATTCAGTCCCTGGGTACACACACAAAGCCAGGCCATCAAAATTCCTGCAACTTCCAGGCCACTGTGAGGAAGCACAGTGCAAATCTCCACAGCTAGAGGACCAAGCACTATGCATCTGTCTACTCTGGATAATTCACCTCTGCTTTTGCCCTTCCTCTCTTTCTCTTTTTTTAAAATTTATTGGCTGCGTTGGGTCTACGTTGCTGGGCATGGGCTTTCTCTATTTGTGAAGAGTGGGGGCTACTCTTCATTGCGGTGCGTGGGCTTCTTACTGAGGTGGCTTCTCTTGTAGTGGAGCACTGGCTCTAGGCCCTCGGGCTTCAGTAGTTGTGGCTCATGGACTTAGTTGCTCCGTGGCACGTGGGATCTTCCTGGACCAGGGCTCGCACCCGTGTCCCCTGCATTGGCAGACAGATTCTTAACCACTGCACCACCAGGGAAGCCTGCCCCTCCCCTCTTAACACCGGAAGCTCTTTCTCTTTAGGCCAATCCAAGAACAAGCCTCCAAAAACCTAGATTTCAAAAACAAACAACGTTCTCTTAACTAGGTGAAGGAAGCCTAGATCTTACCACATAGAACACAAAGCCCTGGCTACTTTCCCCTCTCCCACCCCCACACTTCCCCCAGGAAGGGAGAGAAAATGTCTCATTCTTCTGTGACGATTCTACAGCAGCTGGAAGTGGTTTAATTTGTCATTTAGGTTGCTAGCCACACACTCTGTCAGGGTAAGATGAAAACAAACACTCAATCATGAAGTTCTCATTATTGTGAAAGATTCTATTTCCTCAAGAAAAACAATACTTCTTCTAGCTCCAGATTCTACAGGGGACTTTTTAACAAGTAAGAGGGTAGCAGTACTAAGATTTGCAAATTCTAGTCGACTTAAAGTATGAATGTTGGTGAAACCCTCATGCGGTGACCCTGGGCCTGGGCTCAGTTAGGGTGTAGGGTATAGAGCCCAAATATGTTTGAGGTAAGGAGAGGACTGAATGTGTGGTAGAAACCATATCATGGAGGGACATGTAGGCACCATAAAGGAGACAGATTAAAACTGAACCAAATATACACATGTATATTTCACTAGCTTTAAAAAAGATCTATATTTTACCACCATAGTCTTGACCGTTATGGTTTCTGATGCTCTTTTAATTTTTTCCCTTTGAAATGCATTAGACAACATTCCAAACTATTTATATAACCAAATCTGGGTTCTTCCACAGAGACATGAATTTAGTTTTTCAGCAGTTCAAAAACACTTTTTTCTTTTCTTTCTTTTGCCATTATCTCTGATAATGCTGTATTATTCCTCCCACTGAAAGCCAAGAAAGACAATCCAACTACTTCCTCCTCCAACATACTTACAGGAAAGAATAGAAACAATTCTATCAACTCCAGCTGGTGTAGCACAAATGCCAGGAAGCTTTTCTTAGATTTTTTTGAATCCTTGGTGACTCTCACTGTAGGCGCTTTCCGACAATTTGGTTTTCTTTTTCTTGAATTCTGTTCTTGCTACAGAAACCTTCAATTGTCTAACACTGGTGGCATTTAGTAATCTTTGCCAAGTTTAATTCCAATTCTCTCACTTGGAAGGTTTCAGTGACCCTGGAAAAGTTTTGTAAAGTTCCTTGTTCTGTGCAATGGGAATTTGCTCAGGAAGTATGAGTCAGGCCCCCTCCCCCTCCCACCCAGCAAAATAGATCGAATGATTTCCTTTTTTTTCAGGATAGAAACTGAAGACAAACCAAAAAATATGACCGTCACCATTGCTCCTACCCCAGTACAAGTTAAATCTGCAGCATTGCAAGAAGCAGTGTTTACCTCAGGGAAATATATGTATCTCTCATAGTACCCAAGGTTATTTTAGGTGGTAAGTGGGCAAATTTTTTGGTTTAATAATTATGTATTCATTTTAGTGTGTATTAGAAAAGTATAACAACATATTAACCCATCATTTCATGGACATTATTATTTCAGATTAGGTTAACTAATAACAAAAGAAGGTCCAAGGAAAATATGAAGTAAATGATAATATGATTGGCATGCATATCCTGAAAGTGGTACGTGAACAATGGTGTATGAACAGTTGATGTTTAAGAACATTGTCCAATTAAAATACGCTGGAATTTGTCTTAAGACAAAACTGTTTTAAATCCCAGTATTGCTACTCTGCAACTATGAGCTTTAGGTAAGTTTACAAACTCTCTGAATCTCAGTGTCTTCATTTGTAATGTAAGGATAATATCTACCTTGAAGAGTTGTTGAGAGAAACCGAGCTACTGGATTTAAGAGTGGTTTTATAATGAGCATAATGTGTGCTCATTAAATGGTAGACATCATATCTGATTCCTCTCTACTGTTTATTGTCATTTATCTTAAGTAAAAATCTTGTAGCCACAAAGCAAGTAAGCAGCTCTCCTGTTCAACATTAGTGTCAGAAAATACTGGTGCCCTTGAGAAATAGGGAATCTAATGAATAGGGCACTGTTTTGGGAATCAGGAGATCTGGCTTCCACCCTGGACTTAGTGTAGCAAGTGACTTGACTTACAAAGCGACCATGAAAACAAGCCTTGTGCCTAAAAAAATAAACCCTCTCAACTTTTTTCTTGATGTGTTTGATTGTTATGGGATTGTTTTCAGGATCAGGAGACTATGACGCAAGTTCAGTTATGGTCAGCAAATATTTTTTTCAGCACTTAATCTGTGTCAGGCACTGTGTTAGTTCTCAGATATAAAAATGAATAAGGCAAACTTCCTGAGCTTTTGTTCACTCATTCAGTAAATGTTTATGGAGTACCTACTAGGTAATAAAAAGCTTGCAAGACCTAGAATGGTGGAAGTACACACAGAGGGTCTCAGAGCACGTAGGAGGGCATTTAGCCCAGCCTAGATGGGTCAGTAAAGACTTCTTAGAGTAAAGAATGACTAAAGATGTGCAGGAGGATAATGAGGGCTGTAAAAGAATAATCAAGTGTTTCAGAAAGGTTTTGAACCTCTGTGTGGATAGATTGGAATTTTCTAGACAAATGTTTTGACCTAACAATCAGAGTCATATTTGGTTTTAATATTTTACTCTCTCTTTACAGATTTGGTAAAGAGAGTGAAATAGACCACATAATGGTAATGTTTTTAAACAATTGTTATAGAAAAACTTGATTTATTTGGGCATATTTATTTATTTGTTTGTGCATATTTTTTTCAAGTTATATTCCTTATCTTATTCTGGAGATATAAGAAAGCAGGAGTAGGCAGGGAGTATAGGGAAATATTCACCTAATCTTTATTCTTTTTTTTTTCAGCTTTAAAGCACTTATTTCAACTTCGCTCACATATTATATTTCTTGCAGTGGAGATACATACATTATTTACCACTAAATACTTAATGCTTTACAATGATC
Organism: Hippopotamus amphibius kiboko; assembly: GCF_030028045.1. Classification (NCBI taxonomy): domain Eukaryota; kingdom Metazoa; phylum Chordata; class Mammalia; order Artiodactyla; family Hippopotamidae; genus Hippopotamus; species Hippopotamus amphibius. The sequence continues at coordinate 81,173,878 of NC_080186.1, read as the reverse complement.
ATATTTGCAGAAACTTGAAAATAATTCCAATCAAATGAAAAAAAGTTCAAAAATTATCTTTCTTTTGCTTTATAATTCAAAGTGTATTCAAAATAACATTTTTTAGCAGCTAAAACCTGTAACCAAAAATTCAGAACAACAGTTTTATAAGCTCAACAAAATGTTAAGTTAAATTATTTTGATGACCCTGTCTCTCTTTACTAGTCTGATTAAACCATGAATTTATAGCTGCTGGCTCATAAAAAACAAGCTAGTGGTTATGGCTCTGAGCCCCTACTGCATGGGGCACAGATTCCATCAGGGAACTAAGATCCCACCAAAAAAAAAAAAAAATGTTGAAGGAACTCTAGTCTGTTTCTGGCTGTTATCCAGGATTTCTGCATTACTATGTTTGCTTCAGTATGGCTCCTCAATCAGATTCTTCATCCAGCAGGTTCTGGCCTTAGTCTCCTCTTTCCGGCCATGTGTTTCATTGCCTCCAGGATTTGATGCCTTCCTCACTTTGCCTGTTTTGAAGAAATCTGCCTACCTCACTTTGACTGTTGGCCCAGAACCTCGGTTATCCCAGTTCCATGGAATGATAGGAAAGAGATTTTATTCTGATCAACCAGTCACCTGATCAAGTTAATTTGAAGATATTTTTTGGGCTCTGGAAAAATGTAGTCCACAAACCTTTCTCTATGTGGTAGAATTATTACTGATTATTGTGTTTTCTTCTGGTTCTACTTTTTCTCTAATAAACATAGGAAGAAGCAATAGTAACATACCATCCTCTTCAACCAGAGCAGCTCAGCTTTTCTGTGTTGTATTTTTTAACTTCCATAATAAGATTTTAACAAAGGGCTCCTCAGCAAAGACAAATAGTGCTTTTCAAATCACTCGTACATTCAATATTTCATTTGATCCTCAAAACAACCCAACATGGCTGGTAGATCATTTTTCAAAATTATACTTGAGAGAGAAATATATGACAGCAACCAGATACTGACTGATTGAGCCCCTTTTATTTAGCTAGTTAGCTTTATATCTGAGAGGAGAATTCATGGTCAGAAGTAATTAAAATACAAATTGTCTGGAAATTCAAGGTGGTAGTTTCTTGTAGTTAGCAAAGTGTGAGCCCCACATTAGATTTTTAATATCCACAATATTCATATCACTACCTGATCCTGTTGGGGCACCAATACCACATTAGCCTACTGGAGGATTAATTGTGCCAATCCTGATGCTTTGGTGAATCATCTTTCTAAATTAAAAATTGAAATTTGTAATTTAGCAAAGGATATTTTACTCAAATGCATGAATTTATTTGCAGGAAAAATCTTTGAGAGACATAAAAGTTAAAATCCAATATAGGAATGACTTTTGCTATGGAAAAACAAAAGAAAGAGAGAAACTGAATCTTTTCTGGAAAATCTGGGACATCGAATTATTAGGCGTAATGTGCTTCCTCCTAGGGACATTGTTCACTCTCAATATTTGCCAAAGTATTAGATCAGCCAGGCACTAGGAAACATTTCTAAGCTTAATAACTGAGCTACTTTGATGTGTTTGGGTAAAAGTTTAAAACCTCTCTGGTCCCATTTTATTAAACGTATACCTTTGGTATACAGCATCTCTCCCTTAGGATATTAGTGAGAGAATAACCATCTCTTTATTGTGTCTCTAGTAAGTGTACTGTGTATATGGTTGTTATGTTGTAAAATTGCAATGATTAGGGCTCTGTAGGAGGGTTTGGGGAAATAGGAGGACTTGGTAATCTGAATAGCAAAGGATTCAATTATTCAACTGACTAAAAGTATGTCAACCTTCTCTGCTTTTCAAATAAACTGGAAATCAGGGTAAACTTTTTTTTTTAATATATTTATTTATTTATTGGCTGCATTGGGTCTTCGTTGCTGCATGCGGGCTTTCTCTAGTTGCGGCAAGCAGAGGGTACTTTTCGTTGCAGTGTGTGGGCTTCTCATTGTGGTGGCTTCTCTTGTTGCAAAGCATGGGCTCTAGGTGCGCGGGATTCAGTAGTTGCAGCACGCAGGCTGAGTAGTTGTGGCTCACAGACTCTAGAGCACAGGCTCAGTAGTTGTGGCAGATGGGCTTAGTTGCTCTGCAGCATGTGGAATCTTCTTGGACCAGGGCTTGAAAGCGTGACCCCTGCATTGGCAAGTGGATTCTTAACCACTGTGCCACCAGGGAAGTCCCCAGGGTAAACTGTAGATCAAAAATAAAACCTCAGAGGTTAACTAAGAAGACAAGCATTAAAAAAATTAAAGTTGAAACCAATTTGTTATAGAATAGATAATCAGAAAACACAGATACTTTTTTTAAGGATAAAAACTACCTGAAATTCCACCAGCCAGAGATAGATTATTAAGCTTTTAAGAAACATTCTTCCACATTTTGTATGCATATATTCATACATATAATAAAACTATATATTCTGTTTTATAACCTGGAATGGAAAATTTTAATTTTTTAAAAAACTAATCAACATATTATAAGCATATTTCTATGTCAAATGAGAAACTAAAATGTCCTGTTAGTTATTACATAGTATTTTATTAGATTAATTTGCCAAATTTGCATAGAAAAATCTTTATTTGGGAATACCAGAAAATCTGAGTTTTGATCTTTATAAACATTAAAATGATAGACATTCTTATAACCAAAGTCTTTGGAATTCTTTGTTAGTTTCTGAAGATAACTTCAGAAGTGGAATTGTAAGGTGTATTGGTTAAGATTCTTTGGTTGCAAGCAACAGAAACCCAACTATAACTAGCTTACGGAAAATGGGAGAATGCATTGACTCACAGTCATACAAGAATTTTTTTAGAGATTTTGTTCATTGGAAACTATAAGGATATATTTATTTTCCAAGTTGGAACACAAATCTACTCAAAGAAAACTATAGAAGACTTTTTCTTACAGTTCCCACTTCAGATTGTTCCTTATGTATAGACTCTGATCAATAGTCAGCTAAACAATAAAAAGGAACTCTGCAGATCTCCAGAGTACTCTCTCTGTGCAGCAATCTCCTCTCTGGTATGCTGCCCCGAGAACTCTAGCTGCCTTGTCCTTGCACGACCCCAGTTTCATCTTCTCAACTCAGAGAAACTGTAAGATTCCACCAGGGTCCCTCTCTTTGCAATACAGTATGAAAACTCTCCAGATGATAGAATGGGGTAATTATAGGGCTCACTTTGTTTCCTCTCTTTCAGAAATCACACTATTCTGTACTGTCTGAGGTCCAATGTCTAAAAACCATTTTGGGGAGCTTCTCTGGTGCTCCAGTGGTTAGGACTATGTGCTTCCGTTGCAGGGGGCACGAGTTCCATTCCTGGTTGGGGCGCTAAGATCCCTCATGCCATATAGCATGGCCAAAAACATAAAAATTTAAAAAATTAAAAAAATTTTTTTCATGTAGTTTTTGTTTTTTAAATTGTTTCAGAAGGAAGGGTAAATGTGGTCCCTGTCATTCCATCCTGATCCAAAGTGAAGTCTCTATCTCAGCAGTTATTCTTGGAGTGGCTGTCATGTGCCAGGAACTTGGAATCCTTGCTTTCATAGAGCACATGATCATACTACAAGAAGGTCAGAAGTTGAGATAGCTCCCAGGACAGCAAGACCCAGTCTGGATCCTATGCCTACCTTTGTGCCCAGGGATCTGGAATTTCTTACCAGATAGAATCACAGGGGAATCATCAGATGAGCAGCCATCCCAATTGGTGTCTACAATTTTAGGTATACTATTATTTGACACTTTAACTACTTTGAAGTAATTCCAAACTTCATGACTTTCGCCACTGGTTAGCATTAAGGGTCAAATGCTTGCCTGATATAGTGTATAAAGAAATTAAGGTAGAAGTAGCCTTAACATTTAATTAATGAATGTGGTTCAGACAAGCAGTACATTATAAAAAGAAGCATATGAAGATCCAGAAGAACAAGAGAGAACTTTAAAGAGCAAAGAAGACATTTATAAGCTTAATTTAGGAAACACCAAAAAGGAACTTTAAGATAAGCTCAGGAAATCTTTTCTCATTCATGGACCCATGGCCAGGAAATTCTTAGGACAGCTAGGCTAACTATGCCACAGCCTGAACAAGAAAAAATTTTAATCTTGGCATCATCTTTTTTTTTTTAAATAAATAAATTTATTTATTTGTTCATTTTATTGGCTGTGTGAGGTCTTTGTTGCTGCACATGGGCTTTCTCTAGTTGTGGTGAACAGGGGGTACTCTTCATTGTGGTGTGAGGGCTTCTCATTGTGGTGGCTTCTTTTGTTGTGGAGCACCGGATCTAGGTGTGTGGGCTTCAGTTGTTGCAGCATGTGTGTTCAGTGGTTGTGGCTCATGGGCTTAGTTGCTCTGCGGCATGTGGGATCTTCCCGGAGCAGAGCTCGAACCCGTGTCCCCTGCAATGAAAGGTGGATTCTTAACCACTATGCCACCAGGGAAGTCCTTCGGACCATCTTTGATTAGTCTCCCCACTCTTTGCCTTTTCAGCCAATTAGTTATCAAGCCCTGTCATTCTCTCAACCTTCACTGCCCTCTCCTTATCCAAGTCACTCTCATCTCTCACTTGGATACTGGAAAGGTCTTCTAGAAGCCTCTGTGAATCAAGTCTTCCTCCCTATGAAGGGGTGCTTGTGCTTGCTGCTCCGCATCAATTTTTGCTTTTTTTTTTTTTTGTATGTGTACCCAAAAATCTCCTTTGGGAAAAAAATCCCTCTCCCATTCTCAATCATATAATTTCGGTGGGATTAACCTCACCTTTAGCTCCAGAAGTAGATTCTGGTTAGTTTAGCTACTCAGTGAATTCCTATTGATTTAGTGAATTCACCTATTGCTCTGACTCTACTGATTATTTTAGACCTAATGAGACAAAATAACATGTTTGTTGGGGGCTTCTGGGAGCTAATATCTATTCTTCCTTCAGTTCTCTGTAGAAATGTCACTTTCTCAGGGACAATTTCCCTAATCTCACAATTTGGGTTGTACCATACACTCCCATAATTAACTTTTATGGTGCATATTGAGTTTGTAATAACTTGTTTAAAATCTGCCTTCTTTTTAAAAAATATGTGCTCCCTGGGTACAGGCCTTTCTATCATACTCATTTCTGTATTCCCAGAGTCCAGCACAGGGTCTGAGACCAAATACACAGTGAGCAAATCAATAGAGCAAGAATGAACATGGATCTCAGAACCACAGAAAAAAGCAAAAAGTGTATTTTAAGAAGAAATGAAAAAAAAAAAAAAAAAAAAGAAGAAATGAGCATTCCACCAAACCTAGCTTAAATGTCAACCTAAGGCTACCTAATATTAATGAATATGAGTATCTTGGGTGAAATTCCAACTTAGATTGGGCTAAGACAAGGAATGTGAAATCTGATAGGCCAAATATGCCTTTCAGGTCAGCTTTTAACTATACTTTCCATACTTAATGTGCTCTGTGAATCATCCATGTCTATGCCTGTGCATTGTCTATCATTTTGGCTTTTTCTTATTCATTAATTCAACAAATATTTGTTCACTATCTCCTTTAGTTACCACTGCCTTAGATGCTACAGATAGGATGAATAAAATATGATTCTATAAGAAATTTACAGTCTAATTAGAGATAGATATGTAGACAAATAAATTAGAATATGACATTGTAATTGCTAAAAGAATAATGATTGTTGTTTTCTTCAAACATGAGGTGTTATTAATCAGAGATCTTTCAATGACAGAAATTCAATTTCAAATAGCCTAAGCAGAAAATGGAATCTATTGGCTTATGTAACTAGGAATTCCAGGGATGGAGCTGAGCTGAGGAACCCAAATAATATTATTGGGTCTCTCCATTTCTTTCTGGATTTATTTCTTGCTGTTTGGGCCTCATCTTCTTCTTGTGAAGATGGACTCTGAAGTGGATTCTGTGGTACACCACCCAGACGCCACTTTTAGGATGGAAGCACTGGTTTCCCTTAGCTTTGGGGAGTGTAGGCTGCTGATGGCTTAAAGCTGAGTCTCTCTCTCTGGGAATTGCCCTTAGAAGAAGCGCAATTCTTAGACGGAGCCTCACTCAGGGAGGGGTTTATGACTCTTCCCTGGGAGCGGCTTGCATCCAAAAACTGATCAATGAGGGATACCAAGGCCTGGCCTTTTTCCTTGATTGAAGAGCCATCCCAGCTTTAGAGCTACGCATGGGATCAGCTGAGAAGTCTGAGGAACTTGAGGTCTGACTTTTGGCAGATCTGTTCTATATAAAAAAGAAGGTTGAGTTTATTTTTTAAATTCTGGATATATAGTGAAGGAATGGAGAGAGGTGAAGAGGAGGAGATACGAAGTGAATCAAAAGACTATTCCAACTAAGAAAAGACCAAGCACCTTGCCCTACGACCCCTCTCTAGGACTTTGCAGATCTCTATCAAGCACTTGAATGCAAATAGTTTTTTTTTTTGTTTTGTTTTGTGTGTGTGTGTGAAAGCTGTGAAAAGACTGGCCATCCCCCACCAGAATGGCCTAGGAAGGGAAGGAACTGTAGAGCACAGGTATATTTAGGAGTTTAGAGATGTAATATGAGAAAATAAGTTCCACAATTTTGCAGAAACAGTGGGTAGGGCTATGAACACTGTAGGTTATAAGGTTTAACTAGTGAATATCTGGATATATCTGTCACAGCAACAAATATTTTGGAGAATAGAGTATAGCTTTGTTATAGCCTTCCCCAATCAATAGAAATTGACTAGAGGCCAGACAAGAAATTCAGGCAAGGCTTTATTGGGGCCCATGCTGCAGCAGTGGGGAGCGAGAACAAACAACAGGTTCCCTTGCTTGCTTGCTCGCTGGGAGGGGGGCAGCTGGTTCCTTATATGGGGTGAGGGTAGGGGTGTGTTCAGGGGACTGACAGAGGGGTGGCTTAGGTGGTGTGCCCACCCCGTAGGTGGTGTTGTGTGCAGAGGGCATGCTCAGTACCTGCTTTTGCTCTTTCATCCTCTTTTTTCTCCAGGCTCTTCAAAAGTGGCAGTTGGGTTTTTTGCTCTCTGTGTATATTTGGGGCAGAATTTGCCCCAAATGTGCATGTATGCAGTTATTTTTAGTCCCATATAGTTTCTTTGTATTTTGTTGCTTGAGGAGAAGTGTGTCCAGGTGCATGCATTACAGTACTGCAGCAAAGAGTCCCAGGTCCCAGCAAAGGGTCCCCGGTCCCAGCCTGTCTCTGCTTTATTCTCTAAACATTTGATGAAGTAATAGTAAAACTAGTAAATGCCAGTAAATCACAATATAATAAAATAAGTAAAATGCTATGGGAATAGAAAGGTCCTGAACAACTAATTGATATAGTAAAGAAAAGATAGAGTTTTATAAGTCATTACTTAGCTTTATAATGCAAAGAAAAACTAAGGGAAGAATTAGCCATGTCTAAATTTATTATAAAGAAATAAGATATCAAGAAAATTGAAAGTTCATTTTCCATGAAAAACTTAAGATATAAATATGTTCATCATCTATCATGACAGGCAAATAAATCAAAATTCCAGGCTCCAATGAAAACATTTCCAAAATGGTTTTCATATGTTTTCTTACAAACAAATGAAAACCCCAAAACTATCCACTGAAGAAGTACTTCTGCAAATGAATTTACAACTGCGGATTGTAAATCCTACCAAAAGACAGACAAATTAATTACATAATTCCTGGAGAGCCATTTCTACCCTGTTACCGGGATTTGTGGTAGGGTGATGAAAGCACAAATCTGAACTGAAAATAAACTAGCAAATTAAGAGAGCCATCTACTGGCAGCTCATTGAAATCTGTTTAATTCATTAGGTTTCTATGCCAAATATATTTCCATATGTAATACTGTGATCAACTTTCTGGATAAATTTAATCTGACCAACTTTCATGCTATACGTTGTACGAAGGAGGATATCTTTAGTATCATAGTTATAACTTGAAAACCAGATACCCTGCGTTAAGGAGATTTTCTTTGAAATTTAGCCAACTTGGCTATTACAGTAAGAATGATAACAACAGTGTATATGATGCTTAGTAAAGTGAACATAATAAGAGCAGAAAATATATGTCCAGCACTGTTCCGTGGAGTTTACTTACAGTAATTCTTGTAATCTTCATAAGAACCTTATAAGGTTTGTGCTATTATTTTTTTTCTCTTCTTTATTTCCCATTCATTCTTCTTTTTAAAAAATTATTTATTTATTTATTACTGAACTATAGTTGCTTTACAGTGTTCTGTTAATCACTGATGTACAGCAAAATGATTCAGATATATATATACATACACACACACATTTATATACATTCTTTTCCATTATGGTTTATCATAGGATATTGAATACGGTTCTCTGTGCTGTACAGTAGGACCTTGTTTATCCATTCTATATATTAAAGCTTATATCTACTAATCCCAACCTCCTACTCCATCCCTCCCATAACCCCCTTCCCCTTGGCAGCCACTAGTCTGTTCTCTAGGTCTGGATTCAGTTTCTGTTTCATAGATATGTTCATTTGTGTCATAGTTTAGATTCCATATATGTGATATCATATGGTATTTGTCTTTTCCTTACTTCACTTAGTAAAATAGTTTCTAGTTGCATGGTAGTTGCTATTATCATTCTCATTTTGCAGGTGAAGAAACTGAACACAGAGCAGTTAGATATCTTGGCGGAAGGTCAAGCAGCTAGGAATTGTCAGAGTTTGGATTAGGATTCAAGTGATTTGGGTGCAAAGTGGATACTCTTAACCATAGAAAGATATAAACACCTACTGAGTTCATATTGTCTAATCAGCATTGTTATGGCTTATAGAGATACTAAATCAAATTTGAGAAAGTTGCAGTTAGTTAAGATGAAAAATGCAAATGTAGATAAATTTTAACACAAATGACGTGGTAAGTTAATTAAAGCATGTAAAGGATGCTCTGAGACCACAACGAAGAGGCACTTAGCTCAACCTGATGAAGAAAGAATGGGAGAGTATCTTAGCTTGTTCTCCTAATCATAGCACATACCACACTAAAATAGGACTACTTGTTTACTTTTCTAGACAGCAAACTCCCTGAAGTCAGGGGCTATCTATGTCCGCTTTGCTCACTCATTTATTCCTTGTATTGAGTGTTAAATATTTGTTTAATGAATGAATGTAATTCAGTTTGTGGAGAAAAATATCTGAGACACAGTGATGAAAGATGAGGCTGGAGAAGAGTGCAAAGGCCATGTCTAGAGGGGTTTGATATGCTATATTAAGGAGAGACTTTCTTGAAGTGCTCTGCTGTCCATACATGATCTCACACTTTTCATGGTTTCAAAACTCACCTGACTTTTGCACTTTCTCCAGAACTGTAGTGAAGTAATTCCAAATGTCTGCTTAGAGTATCTATCAGGGTATTCTGGAGGTACCTAAGACTTAACATGTTAATATCTTCAAACAGAACACATTTCTCCTCCATCACTAAATCTGTCCCATTACCTACTTCCTTTTGTTGTTGTTGTTGAGATGTAATTCACATATTATTAAATTCACCTTTTTCAAGTGTACAATGCAGCATTTTTCAGTATATTCACAAAATTAATCAACCATTACCAATAATTCTAGAATATTTCATCACCCCAAAAGAAATCCCATATCCATCGGTAGTTATTTACCATCCTCTCCTTCCCCCCAGAATGTGGCAACCACTAATTTAGTTCTGTCTATATGGATTTGTCTGTTCTGGACATTTCATAGAAATGAAACCATATAGTACATAGTCTTTTGTGTCTGGCTTCTTTAACACAGCATAATGTTATGTTAAACATAGCATAATGTTCATCTGCGTGGTAGCATATTTCAGTACTTCATTCTTTTTTATGACTAAATACCATGCTATTGTAAGGATAGATCACATTTCTTTATGTATTCAACAACTGATGGATATTTGAACTGTTTCCACTCTTTGGCTGGTGTGAATAATGCTAGTACAGATATTCATATAAAAATTTTGTGTAGATATATGTTCTCTTTCTCTTGAATATGTAACTCAGAGAGGTTTTGCTGGGTTATATGGTAATTCTATATTCAACTTTTAGAGGAACTTCTCATTTTCCAGAATAGCTGTGCCATTTTATATCCCCATCAGTAATACATAAGAGTTCTGATTTTCCACATGCTTGTCAACATTTGCTATTATTTAAATTCTTTTTTTAATGGCTGAGTAATATTTCATTGTATGTGTGTGTGTATATATATACCATATCTTCTTTATCCATTCATCTGTCAATGGACATTTAGGTTGATTCCATGTCTTGGCTATTGTAAATAGTGCTGTTATGAACATTGGGATGCATGTATATTTTTGAATTTAGTTTTCTCCAGATATATGCCCAGGAGTGGGATTGCTGGATCATGTGGTAACTCTATTTTTAATTTTTTAAGGAGCCTCCATATTGTTCTCCACAGTGGTTGTATCAATTTACATTCCCATCAACAGTGTAGGGGAGGGTTCCCTTTTCTCCACACCCTCTCCAACATTTATTGTTTGTAGACTTTTTGATGATGGCCATTATGATCAGTGTGAGGAGATACTTCACTATAGTTTTGATTTTCATTTCTCTAATAATTAATGATGTTGAGCATCTTTTCATGTGCCTCTCGGCCATCTGTATGTCTTCTTTGGAGAAATGTCTATTTAGGTCTTCTGCCCATTTTTTAATTGGGTTCTTTGTTTTTATGGTATTGAGCTTTTCGTAAACTTTGGAGATTAATCTCTTGTTGGTGGCATCATTTGTAAATATTTTCTCCCATTCTGTGTGTTGTCTTTTCATTTTGTTTGTGGTTTCCTTTGCTGTGCAAAAGTTTTGAGTTTAATTAGGTCCCATGGATAATGAAATTTTGAATGATTCTTGCTGCTTTTTTTTTCTTACTGCTTTTCTGCAGTTACGATGATTTACAATCTGTATATGTTTTATTTTATAATTGGAAAAAACAGTAATAGTAAAAAAAGAATGGAAGAAATAAAAAGAAGCAAAGAGAGAAAAAAATGTGAATTCTGAATTGATGCTTATCTGAGTTCAAAGCATCTGAAAGCTGAGACGTGAGACAAGCCAAGGAGTATGACTTTTATTACCCACTGGGTTCCGGGTGCCTTGAACACATCAGTTCTGTCATTAGCCCCAAGCAAGAGGAACCATGCCTTAGAGGGCTCCACATGTAACATGATCACAAAAATCATACTAAGAACACAAGAGTGTCTTTATCATTCTCTAACTGGCTCTCAGCACTAACCTGGTGCCACCGCTCACCCTAAACCTCTGTTCCTATGGCTAACATTGTTCAGGCCTCAGGAAAATGCTTCTTCATATCTCTTGTCCTATAAAAGGCGGCTATGTTCAAATGCTATAATATTCTGGATTTTGCTGGTAACAACATAAAAGATAAATACTGCTTCAGAGTATAGAGAGGATTTGAGCGGTAAAATACTTATGTAAGAAAAAAGACAACTTGTCAAATCTTATGTCTCAAAAAGCATGAATGCAGTAGATTCCTATATAGCAGAGACTCATTTCACAATAAAGCTAGGCATTCACTTTCTTGCTTCTGTTCCTATTCCAATGCGTGGTTCCAAGTTACTTATGAATTGCCGTGGTATTTGCAACAGTTGTGTATGGTGGCTGTGGTGAATATTTCTAAAATGGCCTACTGTGATTCTCACCTCCTTACATGTATGCCTTTGTGTAATAATCTCCCCTTGACTGTGGGCTCAGCCTAGCAGGTTGTTTCTAATAAGTAGAACACAGCAAAAGTGATGGGGTGTCAATTCCATGACTGGGTTTTAAAAGAATGTGACTTCTATCTTGCTAGCAGACTCTCTCTATTGCCTTCTTGGCTTACATGCTTTGATGAAGCTGCTAGTTTTGGAGAGGCTCATGTGGCAAAGAACTGAGAGAGGCAATGACCAACAGCCAATGAGAAACGAAAGCCTTCAGTTCAACAATCTGCAAAGAACTGAATCCTATCAACAACCACTGAATGAACTTGGAAGCATGTTCTTTCCCAGTCATATTTGCAGATGGGGCCTCGGACATTGGCTGATTTGATTGCAGCCTTGGCAGAAACCAGGAAGCAGAGGACCCAGCTAAGTCATGACCAGATTCCTAACCCACAAAAATTGTGATAATAAATATTGTTTTTTAAAACCACTAAGACAGGGATAATTTGTTATACAAAATACATGATTAATACAGTGGCTGAGAAACATTTTGCAATTTTAAACACATATTACTCTTAAATGTTTGTTATGTAGGTTTAAACATAAAATACACTTTATCATAAAAGTGTGATTAGCGTTGTTGGACATCTTTTCATGTACTTTTTGGCCATCTGTGTTTATCCTTCAGAGAATGTCTAAGCCCTATGCCCATCTTTTAATTGGATTGTTTTCTTTTTGTTATTGATCTGTAAGTTCTTTATATATTCTGGATTCTAGACCCTTATCAGATATATGATTTGCAAATATTTTTTTCCCATTCTGTGGATTGGCTTTTCATTTTCTTCATGGTGTCCTTTGGTGCACGCAAGTTTTTAATTTTGATGAAGTATGATTTCTCTTTTTTTTCTTTCTTGCATGTGCTTTTGGTGTCATCTAAGAAGCTGTTTGCCAAATCCAGGTCATGAAGATACATCTGTATGTTTTATTCTAAAGGTTCTATCATTTAAACTTTCATATTTAGATCTTTGATCCATTTTCAGTTACTTTTGTAACATGGCATGAGGTAAGGCTCCAACTTTATTCTTTTGCATGTGGAACCCAGTTGTTTCACCACTATTTATTTGTTGAAGAGACTATCTTTTTGCAATTGAATGGTCTTGGTGTTCACTGCTTTTTCTTCTCTTTAATCATTTTTATTATGGTAAAATACATATAACATAAAATTTGCTATTTTAACTATTTTAAGTTTATAATTTAGTAACATTAAGTACATTCATCTTGTTGTACAACCATCAGCATGTCTCCAACACCATTCATTCACAGAGTCAAAGTTCCGGTCCATAAATCCTTCCCTGTAGGAGGTTCAATGCTTGCAAAAGAATTTGTAGTAAATCTGGCCTCTCAGGATGGCTAGCTCCAGAAAAATAAAAAAGAAAAGAATCCATTTTATCTTACAAGATTGAAACTCTATATCCATTAAACAATGACTCCATCTCTCCCTTCCCCCAGCCCCTGGTAACTACCATTCTACTTTCTATCTCTATGAATGTGACGACTCTAGGTACCTTAGGTAAGTGAAATCCTACAGTACAGTTGACCCCTAAATACCATGGGTTTAAACTGAATGGGTCCACTTATACTCAGATTTTTTTCAGTAGTAAATACTACAGTGCTACCTAACCCATGGCTGACTGAATCTGTGGACGCAGAATCGTGGTTATGTAGGGCTGACTATGAGTTACACATGCAGATTTTCAACTGTGTGGAGATGGGTGCCCTAACTCCCTCATTGTTCCAGGTTCAACTGTATTTGTCTTTTTGTGATTGGCTTATTTCACTCAGTATAATGTCCTCAAATTTCATCCATCTGTAGCATGTGTCAGAGTTTCCTACTTTTTTAAGGAATAATAGTCCATTGTTGTCTGAACACCACATTCTGCTTATGCATTCATCTGATGATGGACACTTGGGCTGTGTCCACCTTTTAGCTGTTGTGAATAATGCTGCTATGACTGCATTTTGTTGGAGAGAAAAAATTTTCCCAGAAGCCCCCATAGCAGATTTTCCCTCACATCTCATTGCCTGGAATTATCTCACATGTTCATGCTTAAACCAAGAGAAATGGGCCAAAGTGTTTGATTTAGGGTCTAAATGTTTGGCAAATCACAATTTATGACTTGTAAAGCTTCGGTGGGGGATATTCCTCTCCTGAAGCTCTTGGCTGTGAGAAGTGTGGGTTCCATTATGAAAGAAGGATGCACGCGTAAGTCAGTAAGTTACACTGTCTGCTGCCAAGACTAGTGAAGGCTACATGCACAAGTTAGGGTGAACCTCAGATTTATATTGGATTTCTGTTTTGAAACCTTGAGGCTAGGGAATACTTCCTCATACTCCTGGCATCCTTGGTCATCATCTTTTTTGTGTGTGTTCTCACTTGTGCTTCCTTTCTTACGGCCCAATCTCCCACTACTTTTTTCCATTAAACATCTTTCCATTCCCTCTCTGATGCTCTAATTCACTACCTCAGGATTCTCCTCACAGAATTCTTGCTTCACCTTCTCGTCTAAACACATGCTGACTCTTCTCTGAAGATTCTGTCCCCCTGCAACTTTCTTGAATTCATGCCTTCTTGTCTTTTTGGTCTCATTTATTCATGAACACCGGGTCCAGAGTTGAGTTCAGCTCTCCTCTTATTCTTCAATGCTACATCTAAACTAGTAACGCTCTATTTTTATGTAAAAATCTTGCTCCTTGAAAAATTTCATGATATTTATGTATACTGTTCTCCACCCTCTCTCATTTCTGTCACCTTTTGGCTTTGTGCTTACTAGCTCAGATTCCCATCCACCTGGCTTGTAATCTTATCCATGACCATGATTTCAACTCTCACCTAAAGCTAAGGACAACCAAAGCTATATATTCCAAAAATCTTCCTCTTAAGCTCCATATCTAATTGCCTCCTGGGCATAGCTACCTGATGGCACGTAAGCATTCCTAACTCAACATGTGGAAAATTGAAAAAACAGAAACCAGGGAGTCTCCTTTGATTTCTTTCCTCCTTCACCCCTCCTCTTGGTTCTATTGTTCTAATAACTCTGACCAGTTTTTTGCTTTTCCCTTATCACTATTTATTTCAGATCTCTCATTTTTTAAAATCTGAATTATGAAAACAATTTCCTAACTGGTCTTTCCAGCCCAAGCCATTCTCTGTAATCCTGCAACCAGCAATCTAATTATGTCATTCCCTAAATGGTTTCCTTTATAACCAGATTAAAATTCAAGATTCTTATCATAGTATACAAGTACTACTCCCCAACTCTCATGTTGCAGCTACAAGAAATTTCTGGGTTATCCTAGCCTGGTTGAATCTCCCTCTTCTGCAGCTAGTTAATTATTTTTGTCATTTAAGTTATCTCAGGACTTCCTCCTTCAGGATCCCTCAATTTGAGAATAACTGACACTCCTTGTTCTTTTGATGCCCTGTTCATATCTCTATCACAATGCTTATCATACTGTATCATGAGATAATAAGTTACTTCTCTGAATTCTTTTCATATTTCCATGACTTAGCACAGTGCTGGGTGTTTTGTAAATATTAGCTGTGAATAGATTTTGTGCTGCATTTCAAGGCTAAGGTTCTCTTTGTAGCACTTGTTGAAATGTGGCTATGAAAGGAAGAAGAGGATGGAATAATATTGCATCTAGGAGGGAAACTGAGTCCACTGAAGTTGCTTTCGGAATTATGGGGATTCAGTACATATTTGTAGGCTGAGGCAAAGGGGGCAGTGGAGATAGTGAGCTTGAGGATGTAGGAGAGGGGACAGAAGCAAGGTTACTTGGAAAGGAGAAAACGTTTTCACCAAGTTATCCTTAAAATAATTTTTTAGCCTTTAGATTTCTACAAGGTATTCATCTCGTCAAGGCTGAGTTCAATTTATCTCAAAATAATGTTCTTGATCAGGCATATATAGTACATATTTACTTATTAAACAGAACCTTCATCTTTCCCTGGGTCCTGGAGGGAGGTGAATAAGAAGTATACTTGGTATAAGTTAATAATTAAAAGTTCACTAGCAAAAACCTGTAGCTGTATCACAACCAATGCTACTAGAATGGCTTGTATGTTTTCAAAGTACATGCCTGCAATATGATGAATTTTAGAAAAGGCTTGATGCTTAAGATGAATTTTTTAATATATCTACACACTAAGCAGTGAATTGCTGTTTTTCATGATTTTTAAATGTAGCATTTTATTAGTCAAATATTCTGGTTTTAATAGCTATTTAATTATACAATCTGATTTAAAATTAAAATAATAAAGCATGGGTGTTAAGGATAGCTTATGTATGAATCAGAAGAGAGTTTCAGGGCCTTAGTCATCACTGTGAACTCCCACAAACATTGATGGAAAGCCAGTTACTCTGTACAAGGTACTGTGCTTAGGGTTGAGAGGGACATAAATGTTTAAGATGCAGCTCCTGCCCTTTAGAAAGTATATTTGCTACTAAAGAGTTCCAGTTAACCAAATGCATAAGTGATTATTAAAAGTAGATGTTGAAGATAATTTCTAAATACTTAGAACACTATCTTGTTCAAATATAGTAGCATTTTTTTCACTAATGATAGATATTATTTAAGTACTTTCTCAGAATAGGGTTATAGTTTATTTTTAAAACTTTCAACACCCTGACTAAAATTTTACCTTCAAAAACAATTTTATGTGCCAGGCCCTGTCCTAAATACTTTATGATGAGTTTTATTATCACCCTGTTGTACAGATGAGGAAACTGAAATATATAGAAAAGAGTAATTTGCCCAAGGGTAGAGCTGTGACCCTTACACAGGTATTACACTGCAAAAGCCTTTTAATTTTTAATTAAATTTTTTTTGACTAGGTAAGATTCGCATAGTTTAAGAATAAAGTGTGTATAGTAAAAAAAAGTTGATGTTACACATATTTTACTTTCTGTTTTCCATTCTGATAAATGTTTTCAAAGTACATGCCTGCGATATGATGAATTTTAGAAAAGGCTTGATGCTTAAGATGAATTTTTTAATATATCTACACACTAAGCAGTGAATTGCTGTTTTTCATGATTTTTAAATGTAGCATTTAAAATCATCTTCTTTTCACTTCCTTTTAATTCTTTCCTAATTATCAAAACTATACGTGCTTTGAAAAAAAAAACAAAACACTATAGTGCTGAGGGACTTCCTAGGCAGTGCAGTGATTAAGAATCTGCCTGCCAATGCAGGGAACACAGGTTCAATCCCTGCTCCAGGAAGATCCCACATGCCGAAGAGCAACTAAGCCTGTGTGCCACAACTATTGAGCCCATGCACAGCAACCACTGAAGCCCACGTGCCTAGAGCCTGTGCTCCGCAACAAGAGAAGCCACCGCAACGAGGAGCCCGCACACTATAATGAAGAGTAGCCCCCTGCTCGCTGCAACTAGAGAAAGCTGGTGAGCAACGGCAAAGACCCAATGCAGCCAATAAATTAAAAAAAAAAAAAGACTATAGTGCCTAGGCAGAGTGCTTTTGCCCTAGTAGCACGTATCATGTATTTGTTGAACCAAAATGAACATCCTGTCCAATTTTGACTCTTGTGTGGTTGGCAATTGGCTGAATTGTAAAATCAAAGACACATTTAGAGGAGAGACTATTGCTGAGTACTGCAGCTGCAAGAATCTCTTTTAAAAACCTAAAGTCTGGGACTTCCTTGGTGGTGCAGTGATTAAGAATTCTCTTTCCAATGAAGGGAACATGGGTTTGAGCCCTAATCTGGGAAGATCCTACATGCCACGGAGCAACTAAGCCCTTGTGCCACAACTACTGAGCCTGTGCTCTAAAGCCCTTGAGCCACAACTACTGAGCCCGAGTGCTGCAACTACTGAAGCCTGTGCGCCCTAGAGCCCATGCTCTACAAGAGAAGCCACTGCACAGAGAAGCCTGTGCGCCGCAATGAAGAGTAGCCCCCGCTCACCAAAATTAGAGAAAGCCTGCGCGAAGCAACAAAGACCCAACACAATAAAAAAGAAAACAAAACAAAACCTAAAGTCTGTTATATAAATTATGTACTCTTTAGACTCTTTCCCACGTTCATTTACACAATTGATCATTGAAACTGCTTTAGAAATATGTGTATCAAATATTTAGCATATTTTAAAGCTTCCTTAATAACAACCCTAATAAGTGGATCCAATATGTGTTTATTTACTACAAACACCTATGAATAACAGATAACCTAATTATAGTTTATTATTATCTCTGAATCATTCCAGTGAAAATGTTTTCTCTCACAGAGTTCATATTGCTTTGGTGCATGAGTATGGAAAGCAGCAGATTGTTTTCCATGATCATAGGTTTTAAATATTTACCTGCTTGTGCTGCATAATTTAGCACACTGGAGTTGGAAGCAGTTTGTATGGTAGCTGATGCCATGCCAATGTTAAAGAATATAATTTCCCTGTGTGACTTCTTCATGAAGTTGTAAAAATGGAAAGTATTCTACTGTTTTACTAGCCAATTAAGATTTGCTTTGCTGTAAATCCATAGACTACCAATGTTTGTGGTATACACACAATTTTATTTTGTATAATTGCCATGTAGTTTATTTAAAGAATTGAAGCATTGTTTCTCACTTTCTGTTAATGTGTAATATTAAAAATAAAATACATTCGTTCTTGTAATCCAAGCCTTTATGAAAGTAACAGAAAAGCATCCAGACAGCTTGTTAAATGCCTGTTATCTGTCCTAAGAAATCAAAACAGAGTTCTGTATTTTAACACGTGGAACCACTGGCTACCTAATCAGGCAAGAAAACAGTTATTTTGTTTGCTTACTCTAGTAAATGTTACATCTGCCTATATTCTTTGTGTGATAGGTTACTTGGTTACCCAACTGCATAACAGAAAATAAATAGTTGCGGTTACCTGTCTCTGTGAGAATAATAATAAATATAATTTAAACCATTAAACACAAAAAAATTGAAAACCTCTTCAAATCTAATTTTGAACTTTTCAACTTTGTATTCCTTTTTTAAAATAAATAAATAAATTTATTTATTTATTTATTGGCTGCCGTTGGGTCTTCGTTGCTGAACACGGGCTTTCTCTAGTTGATGCAAGCGGGGCTACTCTCCATTGTGGTGCCCAGGCTCCTCATTGTAGTGGCTTCTCTTCTTGCGGAGCAGGGGCTCAACTTTGTATTGCGAAAGATTTTCTTTTCCATGTGGTTTCATAGTCTGGTAGTACAGACTTAATTTTTCACTTCTAGCTCTTACTGTAATTTCCTACGCAATTTAGGAGCATGTCTGGTAGCCCTTGTTCCAGCACAACCTTGCAGTACTCCAAAAACGACACAGGATTACACTTCGCAATAATTTAGTATTTCTTTCAACACCCCTTATGAATGAGGATAAAAATTTCCATTTCATAAAAAGCCTTTGCAGACTGTCCTGTGTTTCAATTCTGGAAAATAATCTGAACGTGGAAAATGAATGCACATATTCCCTGATATTTTATAAGCATTCATCTACAGTCCTTTAAGAATACCTTCACAAAAGGAAAGAAGGGAATACTAGTATTTTTACCAAAGTGGGGCTTGGTAGAAAGATCTACATTAAACTAAACGATTTAATCAGTCCTCTGAAACCGCATTTGAGGTCTGCGGGTGACAGGGGCAGTGAAGTATGAGGGGCGCAGTGCATGCTGGATCTTGTAGTTCCCGCGCTGGAGGAGCGGGAGTGCTGCACGGCATGCTGGGAGTTGAAGTCTAATTGTTTAACAGGAACTCATGTCAGGAATAATGTACTGGTTCTATCAGAGATACCGCTTATAGATGGATACTTTCCCTTGGTTCTGCTCTTGCTATATTGGTAAGTTATAGTCTGGGGTGAAGAAGAGGGCGAAAAAAGGATGGACGAAGTAAATGGGCCAGGGGCCTGTAGGCTGCGGCTAAAGCTACTGCCAATCAATAGGCTTTAGTGCCCCGGAAGTGGCTGACCCACAGAGTTTGAGGGGGGAGTGGGGAGTTTCTCTTACTACGGTGGCCGGCGAGCTCGAGGAGCCTGTGGCTGCGGCGCTGAGGTCGGAGCGTTTGCGTGTGTCCTGGCTGCTTTTGTGGCGGCTGCTGCTGGAGCTGGAACATTTCCTGGTTGGTGGCTCCTGCACGTTGTTTACACTTTGCAGTTCCGTTTTCGGTGAGGGGTCGACTTGAGTTTCTTCTCACTCCGCTAGCCTCAGGAGAAGGTGGGGACTTAGTGTCTCCGGTCCCCTCAAATGACCGGTTTTATTGGGGGGCCCTGCCCTCAGTGGAGACCCTGTGGCCAACCGTTTGGACTCTGAGGGTTTTGGCGCCTCCCTCATCTCTCTTTCTGGTGTCATTTCTATTCTGACTCCTCGCCCGTCCTGGGCTCCAGAGCTTACGAACCGTAAACCTTCCTGTGGGCAGCTGTTCCCCCATCCTAGAGGCTTTTCTTACGTGTTTCAGCACGATCCCTTGTCCCCTAAGCTATTACATCCATTTAACTCCTTCCCTATTTCTCTCCATTAAAAAAAAAAAAAGAAAAAAAAAATCCCCCCAAATCAGATCCTCAAGATTGCAATCTTCTCATTCCTAACTCCTTTATCCCTCTTTAGGCCTTTGTCACTGCTTCAGACTCTTTTAACACAATTTGCCTGAATATCTTAATGCTTTTCCATCCAGACATTAACGTTTAATCACCTTATTTGCTTCTTACTCACTCTCAACTCTTCCATCTCCCTTCGCATCTCAGAGCTTTTTAGGTTGAAGGTTCAAACACATTCTTAAGATGCCTGGTGAATACGAGAGATGTCAACGAGCAGCTAAGCATGACTGTGCTTATAGAGTTTATAGTTAAGATCTCTTTGGCTTACATTTTTGCTTTGTATTGATTATTTTCCCACAAGGGGTTCACTGCTACCCTATGGTTAGAGAATACCTCGTTCTACAGCTCTTTGTATCTCAGTTACTTAGATGGGATTTTTTTCCTTTTTCCTTTTCGAAACATGTCCCCAGTGGAATTTTTGCGATGATTTTGTGTCGATTAATAGCATATAGACGCAAGAGAATGCTCTTTCCTCCTTGGTTGTTTATGATTTGTAATTAGGTTGTGAGTCATTGAAAGTACCCAGAGGGATTCGAAAGCTTTGAAAGGTAAAGTCTGTGTATATACCAATTTGCAAATTAATAAAGCATCTTTCCTGAACAAGGGAGAGTTTCTAATTAGCCCAATAATCTGATGTTATAGTGAATTAATTATCAGTTATTTCACTGTAAAGTTTTGGGAACTGTTTAAAAAGTAGCCAATATGAGAAATTTTATAGTTTAGTAAAAAGAGTTTAAAAACCGTTTAACTTATGCTCTTTTTTTCTGTAAAGTGGAATACAAATATATTGAAAAGTATGTTGTGATTGTTTATGAGATATTTCTATATATTTTGATAGATCTGGTAAAACAGCATTGTTTACTATTCACTAATATTTTGTAGACAGAAATTTTTGTATTTCCTGGCTTTCTGGGGACCATGTAACTTAAATAACTTTGCAGCTTTCTTCTATGCTGAGTATTTTACTTTTCTAACAGTAAAATTATTGTTATTCTATAGTCTATGTGTCAGTAAAATATAAATATTAATACTTGTACACAGCGTTTTTGAGGTTATTTGTAATTAATCAGAAATGGTTACAGCCATGCTTAAGACTGGGGCTAAATGTATAATATTTCAGAATTAATTCACTCATGAAATTCTTTATTGGATAGATGGTATTAGGCTAAACATTACTCAAAGTTTTTATATTTTACCTGAGATTTTATTCATTTAGTAGACATTTATTGAATGCTTCTTACTATTTAACTTTGTCCTTACTATTTGTCCTCTTGTCCTCAGCTCTGTACCAGATGCTTTAAAGCATTATTGCATTAAATCATTATAACAACTCAGTGAGCTGTTGAGTATTATTTACATTTAACAGATGAAGAAACTGAAGCTCAAAGAGTTCAAGTCATTTAGTCCAGTTCCTTTTGACTCTTCCTACTTACTACAGTTGCAAAGATTTGTTCTCTGCTCTGGAATTTATAAAGAGTATTAATTCAGTAAATCCTTGCTAAGCAGGTATTACATACCAAATACTCTTCTAGGTGCTGGGAATATAACAGTGAACAAAGAGACAAGAGTCCCTCCTCTTAGGGAGTTTACACTCTATTAGAATGCTTGACATGTAAACCTTGCCTTCAAGAAGCAGAAAATGTAGCCAGTATGCATTAGATTTTTATGTGTTTTAGAGTGTTAAGGTTGAAAAGAGAGATTAACTAGGGAGTGTTTCACGAAGAAGATGAGATTTGATCTAGAACTAAAATAGTGAGAATGAATTTGGTAGGTAGAAATTGCCAGGAAAGTGATTCCAGTTTGTCATAAAATGAGCAAAATTGTAAATAGTAGGAGAGAGAGATTAGTGGGAGGGAGGTTAACTGGACTGCTTTATATCTTCATTTCTCTCCATATAGGTGTGCAGTGTTGGTTGAATTTGAAACAAATGTTTAAATGAATAAAGCTATGGCAAGAGCTCAGATACCAGGCAACGAGGAATTAGGTAGATCTAGTGTGATTATTGTGGGATTTAAGGAAAGGAATTGGTTTGATAACTGTTGGTGAAAGAACCAGTAGGCACTGTTAATTATTGAGTGTTGGGAGTGGTGTGGTGGCCAAAGGAGAAGGGAGGCTAGCTTACCAAGTTTGAATTGAGTGGGTCAGGTGTATTATAGATTTACTTGTTTCATCCAATCGTGAGGGTTTTTGGTTTTTTTTTGGTTTATTTTATTCCAAGATGCACATTATTTTATGAACTGCTGTAAAAAAAGAAAAAAAATTGCTCATTAAACATAAAAAGATTGTCAACTGTAAGATGTATTCAGTTTCAGAGTTAAAATGATGAAATAAGGTACTCCTTATGATGATTTGTTAGCCTTATAACTACTTAATTTTTTTTTGGACTATTTATAAATAAGTTTGTAATCTTTGACATGCATTCAGTCCTTTAGCATTTATTTATTTACTAGGCAGTCTTCTAGGCCACAGTGATATAGTGACGAGTAAATGTAGCTTCTACCTCCTGGAACGTATGAGGGGAGGCAGACATAAATCAAATATTCCATCAAAGAAATGTAAAGTTGCAACTATTGTAAGTTCTGCGAAAAAGGACTTGATGTTATACAGAAGAAAAAATGTTTACAGAGGAGATAAGAGTGTGGATGAGGAGAGGCCAGATGAGAGGTGGTGTCTTAGACAAGGTAGTGGTGAAGACAGGTAAAAGTGGATAGAGTGAATTTAGAGATGTTTAGGAGGTGGAACTGGGTGATGAATTGGATATGAGGAATGAGGGAGAGAAAGGTGCCATCAGCCACTACTAGCATTTTGGATTATGTAACTGGATGGATTGTGGTACAGTTCACTGAGGTAGGGAACATTGTAAGATGACTGGTTTTGGGGGAACATGCTTTGTTTGTTAATATTTTTTCACTGTGGCATCAGTGTTCAAGGTTAATGTCTTAATTATTCTTTTTTTTTTTTGCTTTTATGTCATTGTTTAAATTAAGTATGTTTGAGGAATGGTGTACCCAAAATAAGTTTTTTTCAGTATTTTTTTTTCCTTGAGTGGACAGGGATAAAGTTCTAGATGAAGGCTTTTGGAAATATGTTGGTATTTGTTTTGAATTTATATGTAACATATTCAACCATATATATGAATAGGTAACTGAGTAATATAGCTATATAGCATTTTTATTTGCACTTGAGATTTGGCAATAAACTGGGCATCTGGTTAAATTCTAACTTCATTCAGTTGGTGTATATGTAAATATAAATATGTATGAAGGAAAAAAGACACGCTTTTGATTTTTTTTGAAATGACTCATGTAGTTTTTGGTGGATATTGAATTAATACAGTCAGTTATTTAGATTTTACATTTCATAGTAAAGCAGTAGAGGGTACAGAGCAAAAAGCTTGGGTTTGGAGTCAGATTGCCTGGATTCAAGATGTGTTTTGATATTTCGTAGCAGTATGATCTTGCAAAAGTTATTTAGCCTTTGTTATTTTTTAAATCTATAAAATGAGGATAATAATAGTACCTGCCTTACAGAGTTGTTGTGAGGATTAAATGAGATGGTATGTGTGCATAGGTTAACAAAATTCCTGGTACAGAGTTTATTTATTATTATTATTATTGATATTATTGTTATAGTGATATGGTGTCTGAGATCATCTGGACTTGAGTAACAACATTTTAGAGTTCCTTTTAACTAATAGATCTCAATTGGGGAAAAAATTGTTTGGTAGTCATATTTGGATTTGGAGAAAATATTATATAAGACAGCTTTTGTTCATTCACAGTTGTCCTAGGTGAGTCACCACACATCATCTCTCACAGAATTCTCATCAGAGATTATAGTTAGTCTACAGCTATAATTGGAAATTAATGATGGATTGGCTTATAATTACTTATTATTTGTTAGGATTATTACTTTTATTTTTAGTCCAACCTTTCTGAACTTTGTACTGGTGTTTAGGTCTCATGGATAGGGTGAAGAAGTAGTTAAACGTTATAAAGTCTGATCAGCTGCTCTAAAGTCGATTTAATTTTCATCCCACTATTTTCCCCCAACTTTTTTTCTTTTGAAAGTTTCAAACCTATAAAAAATGTTTAAAGAGTAGGACAACAAATACCTGTATATCCTTCACCTAGATTCACTAGTTGTTAACATTATGCTTCTTTTGCTTTTTCGCTTTTTCTCTAATACACACACATACACACACACAAATGCACACATTTTTTTTTCCCCTTGTTGAACCATTTGAAAGTAAGGTGGAAACATCATGACACTTTACTCTGAAATATTTCATCATGCATCTCCTAAGAACTAGGACATTCTCCTCCATAACTATAATGCCATTAGCATACCCAAATAATTTAATTTTGATATGATATTATCTAATATATAGGCCATATGAAAAAATTCAAATTTACCCAAATGTTCCAGTAATGTCCCTCATACCTTTATAGGAAGAGAACACTGAATTGAAAGAGAGATATGAATTATATTTAGTTGTCATGTCTCTAATGTAGAACAATCCTCACCTTTTCTTTTTCCTCCTATCTTCCTTCCTGTTTTTTCTTTTTTTTGGTCTTTCAAGATGTTGACATTTTTGAAAAGTCTAGGCCAGTTTTTTTGTAGAATGCCTCACAAAATGAATTTGTTTCCTCACAATTTCAGGCTAAATAGTCTTTTTTTCCAAGACAGTTACATGGTAGTTATTGTAAGCTTTCCATTTGATCACATCAAGAGTAATGTAATAATAATTTGTCCATTTATTGATGATGTTAAGGTTGATCACTTAGGTTAGCCAGATTTCTATATTCTAAAGGTATCTTTTCTCTACTTAACAATTCATCTGTGGAGGTGATACTTTATCATTGGATATTCTGTTTTCCAACAATTTTTTTTTTTCTCTATGGTGGTTTTAGTAGCTGTTGGTGATCCTTGCCTGAATCAGTCATTGCACTGGTGGTTGCCAAATAATGGTCTTCCAGTTCTCTCAATCCTTCTAAATATGTTTGCTGTCTATCTTCTTTAAAGAAGAGATATTCCTCCCCTCTCCTTTTATTTTAGTATCACTATGTACCCAAGGATTCCTTTTTAAAAAATTTATCCAATGTGATGATCTGTTACTATTATTATTTTTGATGACTGAATTATCTCAAAGTTGGTTGGTCCTTTCAAACTAGTTCCTGTGGCCTTTGTATAGGTCCACGTTGTTATTTGGGCACCTTCTTACTTCTTTGTACAATAAGGTATTCCAGGCTCACTTTGTATATCCTACCTGGAATCAATTATTTTACCATGGAGCCCTTGTTCATTTTAGTGGAAAATGGTGCTTAGAAGCCAAAATTGAGGCATTGAATATACTCATTACTACTGGAGTGTTGTTGCTTCTAGGCCCTTTATATGGACACACAGACACAGACACAGACACATTAAAAAAAAAAAAATCATGATTTTATAAGATACCTTCAATTCAAGTTCAGAACCACAGATTTCAGTTTTGCCTTTCATCAGTTCATATTTGCATCTCCCTTTTCCTACAGGGAGAATTCTAATTCTCAGCCATATCAATATATTTACTCATTTAATCTGCCCTACACACACATATGATAGTTTGGGGATTGCTATACTGATACTCCCTCCTACAACAGATTTACCAAGTAAAGATTTCTTGGCCACTTTATGTCCTTAGAATATATCCCTCTAAAGATGTATAGTTAAAGTAGGTATTCAAAGTTATTTGAATTATTCCTTCTGTGATTATGTTATCAATTTAAAATATAGGTAAGTTCCTACTAAACTACTTTTTAGTAGACTTTCTGTAAAATCGGTTATCTGTAAAACTACTGAAGTAGACATAATAATTTAAAACTTTATCATCATATATAGTAATAGGGAACTCTAGAATAGTTAGAGAATATGCAGTTTTTATCTTTATAAGGCTTTAAACTCACAGCTCTATTTTCACATTGATGTGATTTTTATTATTTAAAATTAGAAATGATAAGAAAAATGACATCCTGCAATTCCATTCATAAGCCAAAACAATTGTGTTTGTGAACATTTTAAACAATGCTCTTCTTTTGACTGATGATACAATTCAAGCATTAATCTTTAACAATAGGCATAATTGTTCAGGGTACTTTAACTCATTCCTTAAAAATATGGCTCGTGTTTTCCTGTATTTACACACAGAATAGAAAGATCTATGTTATTTGTATGTCCTTGTTCTTTGTATTTGAAGAATGCTGTTTATGACTGTGTGTTACCCTGTGATTTTTTCATGTGTGAATGTTCTCATTGGAAAGGGAAAAATACTTCTCTTAATTATTATAGCATTTCATATTTCTGTTGTGAGACATAACCACATTCATTCTAGAGTTCTGGTTAGTTATAAACATCTTGCTTATTAGAATGCAAGGTTAATGGGGACAGGAACTGGGTTTCGTGGCTTATTGTATTTCCCACAGTGCCTGACAGAAGTAAGCATTGCAATACCTGATTAATGAATAAACCTGATGCTTTGTGTTTAAATGACATGTAATTACTAGTCTCAATAATATGGATGCACCTTTTTCCTGATAAAAGTATCTAATGGAATGAGACTTAGAAAGGATCTTATTGGTATTGTTACAGATCTCAAAATCACTGTGTCTCACACTGAATTCCCCATCTTCCCTTAGCCTTTTCCTCTTGGATTCCCTTTTTCTGTTAAAGGTATCATTATCCTCTGAGATATCAGACCTGAAATCTCAATCACTATAGTCTCTCTCCTGTATGTGGGCATATAAACATTCATATATTTATATGATGTTGTTAGCTCTACCATCTCAGCTTGTTGCTTATATCTCCTTATTCCTTATCCCCTTACCAGCACTCTGATTGAGGCACCCATTACCACTCATATAACAGCCTTCTGACTAATTGAAGGAATTAAGAATATTTAATGTGGAAAAGAGATAGGGTAGGGTGAAGAGCAGGAAGTATGTCTTTGAATATCTGATGGACTGTCAAATGGAAGAGGGATTGATTTCAGAGAGCACAGCCAAGACCAGTTAGTAGAAATTATAAGGACACAGACTTTTCGTTCCATATGTCTTTCAGGCAAGTGTAGGTGTTTAAAATGAGCTATTATCATGTAGTTGTATGGCTACTCTAGAACAGTTATGTTAGTAGAGAAAAAATAGTTTAAAATATTATCAGGCTTTTAAACTTATAGCTGTATATTTAGCTCAATACAAAGCTCATTATATACTAAACTCCCTGTTCTAGGAGTATTCACTCAGAGGCTGGGTGAATGCACTTGGCAAGGATGTTGTAAAGGAAATCTTGCTGGTGTATGGGTGGGTGAACCTGATTATCAATGAGTCTGAACCAGAGAGCAGGTCAGATTCCTAGGGATAGGAGTGACTTTTCTTTGCTTTTTAAACTTGCGTATTTTCTTTCACTGCTCCTCGCCACCCATGCAGTACAAGTTAGGCGAGATTAATGGTAGATTGGAGTGTATTGTGTAGGAAAATGGTCAAGACCTATTAATGTTACTGCTTAATAATTACTAGATGCTTTTAAGTCCCCTTTTAATCCTAAAATTCTGACATCCTTCAGTTCTTGTAGAGATTAAGTTTATTTTGTTGATTAAATGATTTGACTCAGTATGTTATTTCTTATATGTAGACTGTGTATTTAATAGCTTGCAAAGTTGTACTTTAAAGTATGGAGGTTGCAAACATTCATATTTATCTTGGACTCATCAGAGGCTACTAAGGTACTGACATGATTAAAATTTACTTATCAAACTATTCTAACAATATTATGTTCTCTTAGAGATAAGATCAAGGAATGCTTAGGACAGCCCAGGTAACATTAATAGTTCTTATTGTAGTCTTCAATCATTTAGGTTGGTTATGGTGACGACTTTACAGTCTGTGAACATGTAATATTCTGTGTTGGATAGGTGGAGATTTTCGCCTATAGGAACTTGATACATGTCATATGTGAGGGTAAATGTCTATTCAGTACTTAGTTTTTTCCATGTAAGTTTCATTTTAGATTTAAGAGAACAACTAAGTAGTACATTTTATTTATGTCATCATTATAAAGTAGCTGTATATTGATTTAGTGTCTTTAACTGGAGGTTGCAATCCTGGAAAGTTCTAAGAATGTTTACAAGATGTATCCTTGAGGCAAAACTACCAAGCCAGTTTCTGAATGTACATGTCTTACCCTTATTATGTTGCTTGTTCCTTTTCTCAGTCTTTTTATCTTTATCTCTTACTGCCGTCTACATTGCCTAAACGTTAGGTCTGAAAGAGAGCAATCCAAATAAATATTGCCAGTGCTCTCCCTTTCTTCATATTTGCTACTTAAAAAAAAGAGTGTGCAGGGTTTACAAACTGAACATTTTTAGACAACAAGTTCAGTGCATGAAGACAGAAGACTGGCAAGTATAGGAAGAGAGGGAATAGAAATGGATACAATAGTTGATGATTCTGTAAACAAAGAACTGAGATGGAGAAAAGATATGAGAGTAGAGATGACAGACCAACATATTGAGAGACATTCAGGGTCAGACAAGGCATTGATATTTGTTACTAAAAATGCAAGCAGGTTGAAAAGGTTACAGTAGATGAAAACCTTCCTCACAGTTCATTTTATTTGATGGTATAGCTAAAAGCACATCAAAAATTCTAAATCAATATTTGTATTTCTTTTGCTGCAGGATACCGTTTGGGGAAGATGCCCAAGCATACACAAATCATGGAAGTCTGCAATGTTTTTATTGGTTGTGCTGTGTGACTGAGATATATTCTGTAGAATCAGTCCCTGAAGTTCTGTCAGGAGTTTTTACTGGCTTTAAATCCTCAGTGGATAAAATATTCTATTTATTGCCATATGGGAGAGGCTGATTACCTTCATCTGCCCTTCAAGGACAATGATTTGAGTACCTTTTACATTTATCAGTTTATAATTTATCGACTATCTTAATATGTGGTTGTGGTTATAAAAGTGACTCTAAAAATGACATTTGGGTCTCAATCAATGATTTTCATATCAAATGTTGTAGTTTTGTCTTCCAAAAGAGCTCTAGTTAGTCTTCACTCTGCTTTTCAAATCATTAATAATAAAGTTTAGGAATAAACCTCATCTAGTAGCTTTATCTGTGTTTACTGAGGTAAAGAGTTTTCTATTCTTTAATGCTATTATCTTTTTTTAAAAAAATAAATTTATTTATTGGCTGAGTTGGGTCTTTGTTTCTGCACACGGGCTTTCTCTAGTTGCGTTGAGTGGGGGCTACTCTTCATTGGGTGTGCGGGCTTCTCACTGCGGTGGCTTCTCTTGTTGTGGAGCACAGGCTCTAGGTGTGCAGCACAGGCTCTAGGTGTGCACGCTCAGTAGTTGTGGCACATGGACTTAGTTGCTCTGCGGCATGTGGGATCTTCCCAGACTAGGGCTCGAACCTGTGTCCCCTGCGTTGGCAGC
This sequence comes from Hippopotamus amphibius kiboko, assembly GCF_030028045.1. Taxonomy (NCBI): domain Eukaryota; kingdom Metazoa; phylum Chordata; class Mammalia; order Artiodactyla; family Hippopotamidae; genus Hippopotamus; species Hippopotamus amphibius. Next base: position 81,144,088 of record NC_080186.1, on the reverse strand, counting down.
GGATTCTTAACTACTGTGCCACCAGGGAAGTCCCAATGCTATTATCTCTTAATTAAAAATGGAATCATTAGAATGTAAACAGCAAACAGAAATATGGAAATGGTGGATGATGAAATTTGTTGTAGTATGCATTAGTAAAGAAAGTTTGTTTGCAAAAAGGGTTACTAATTTCTCTTAAGTTTTAGGAAATAAACCAGAAATCCCCTCTAAAAAGTATTTGGAAATTGTGAAGAATGATATTTGGATGGTTTTCCAGACTGAGACTCTGACAAAAATACATAAAATAACCAAGAATTTTGGCATATCATTTTTTATTTTCCTGGAACAGTCAAACCATGTGTTTTAGGTATCATAGGAGATTGAAATATACTGGATAATGGGTAAATCATCTCTTCACTTTATAATTGGTAGACAAATGAATTTTAATTCATTTTTAATATTTTTTTAAATCAGGAAAGCTTTGGGAATGGGAATTTATAGGTGAGGATAGTTTAGAATTGTGGTTTCTTCATTTGTGTGTGGTTTTATTTGTTTGTTTTTCTTTTATAGTTAAACTAATTGTACTGTTTGTCTTGCCTTTCTGTGGCTTTTCTCACACAAATATAAAGAAAAAAATTGTTTTAATCATTGATTTATTAAATTATGTACATTTTCTTCCAGCTTTATTGACCTACAGTGCTGTATAAGCTTAAGATGTACAGCATAATGATTTGACTTACATCATGAAATGATTATCACAAGAAGTTGAGTCTATCATCTCATATAGATACAAACTTAAAGACATAGAAAAAAATTTTTTCCTTGTGATGAGAACTCTTAGGATTTACTCCCTTAGTAACTTTCATATGTAATATACAGCAGTATTTTTTTCTTTTAAGTTTACTTTATTTTTGGCTGCGTTGGGTCTTCACTGCTGTATGTGTGCGGGCTTTCTCTAGTTGCGGTGTGCAGGCTTTCGCTAGTTGTGGTGAGCGGGGGCTACTCTTAGTTGTGGTGCTCAGGTTTTTCATTGCGGTGGCTTCTCTTGTTGCAGAGCATGGGCTCTAGGTGTGAGGGCTTCAGTAGTTGCAGTACACAGGCTCAGTAGTTGTGGTTCACAGGCTCTAGAGCATAGGCTCAGTAGTTGTGGCACACGGGCTTAGTTGCTCCGCAGCATGTGGAATCTTCCCAGACCAGGGATTGAACCTGTGTCCCCTGCATTGACAGGTAGATTCTTAACCATTGTGCCACCAGGGAAGTCCCAGCAGTATTAATTACATTTATCATGTTGTTAATTACATCCCTAGTACTTATTTATCTTACAACTGGAAGTTTGTACCTTTTGACTACCTTCATCCAGCTCCCCCTCTGCCATACCCTCCTCTGGTAACCAGAAATCTGATCTCTTTCTCTGTGAGTTTGTTTGTTTGTTTTTGAAGTATAATTGACCTAAACATTATGTTAGTTCCTGTTACACAACATAGTGATTTGGTATTTCTGTGCATTTCAAAATGATCACTACAATAAGTCTAGTTAGAATGTCACCATACAAAGATAGTACATAATTATTAACTATATTCCCTACAGTGTACATTTCATACCTGTGACTCATTTAAAGAAACTATTTTAGTAGGCTGAATGAATGCGAGTATTAATTTATTCCTTTTCCTCTATCTGGATTTCACCACACTTATTTTAAGGAGAAACAAAAATTATGAATTAACAAGGAGTATGCTCCAAGCCATTTTATTCAGCTAAAGCTGCTCTGGGGAATTACATTGGGAAAGTTAAGTTTTGTAAATGACTAAAGAGCTGAATCTGGGGTCTTTAAGAACCACAAGAATAATGTTGTTTATCTTAAAAAGGAAAAAGCACTTTGTCTCAGCACTTTTTCTTATAGGCTGTTTAGGAATTTTGCAATAGAATGTCTTCTCTGTAGATTTCTTAGTTGAGCAGTTTCAGTTGTTTTGTTAGAATTTAACATAACCTGGACACATTTGTAATTTTGTGTATTAAGTTTTTCATTTGAGCAATTTATTTATTTTTAATTAGTTAATTAATTTTTATTTATTGGCTGAGTTGGGTCTTCATTGCTGTGTGCGAGCTTTCTGTACTTGTGGAGAGTGGGGGCTACTCTTCATTTCAGTGCCCAGGCTTCTCACTGCGGTGGCTTCTCTTGTTGTGGAGCATGGGCTCTAGGCACACGGGCTTCAGTAGTTGCGGCATGTGGGCTCAGTATATGTGGCTTGTGGGTTCTAGAGAGCAGAGTCAGTAGTTGTGGTGCACTGGCTTAGTTGCTCCTCAGCATGTGGGATCTTCTCTGACTAGGGATCAAACCTACGTCCTCTGCCTTGGCAGGCAGATTCTTAACCACTGCGCCACCAGGGAAGCCCCTTGAGCAATTTGTTTTTGAATAATTTTGTTATTATGTTTTTAAATTTTTAAATTTATTTTATTTATTTATTGGCTGTGTTGGGTCTTCATTGCTGCACACGGGCTTTCTCTATTTCCTGCGAGTGGGGGCTACTCTTCATTGTGGTGCGCAGGCTCCTCATTGTAGTGGCTTCTCTTGTTGTGGAACACGGGCCCTAGGCACGTGGGCTTCAACAGTTGCGGCACATGGGCTCAGTAGTTGTGGCTCACGGGCTCTAGAGCACAGGCTCAATAGTTGTGGCGCATGTGGAATCTTCCCAGGGCAGGGCTCGAACCCGTGTCCCCTGCGTTGGCAGGTGGATTCTTTACCACTGTGCCACCTAGGAAGTCCAATTTTGTATTATTTTAAAAGAGGCTCAATGTAAATGATTTAATAAAGAGAAATACAAAAAAGAAAGTAGAAATGACGTTGCATAATGTCAGCATTTTTTAATTAATTAGTCTCACCATAAATCATATCTTGTTAAATAAAGCTTCTCCTAATGTTAAAAAAAAATGATATTGCATCTGTTAGAGATTTCCACTTTTAACATTGCGGACTTCTAGACATTGTTTTATGTGTGTGTGTGTGAGAATAGGTATGTACTTATATAATACATATGTATATAGATGCGTGAATTGTATTTATGCTGTTCTCTTTTTTTTTCCCTACTGTATGCCCTAGATGGCGCTTTAAAAAATAATTAGGACTTCCTAGGTGGCACAGTGGTTAAGAACCTGTCTGCCAATACAGGGGACACGGGTTTGAGCCCTGCTCCGGGAAGATTCCACATGCAGCAGAGCAACTAAGCCTGTGTGCCGCAATTATTGAGCCTGTGCTCTAGAGCCCATGAGCCACAACTATTGAGCCCGTGTGCCACAACTGTTGAAGCCCACATGCCTAGAGCCCATGCTCCGCAACAAGAGAAGCCACTACAATGAGGAGCCCACGCACCACAATGAAGAGTAGCCCCTGCTTGCAGCAACTAGAGAAAGCCCATGTGCAGCAACAAAGACCCAATGCCGCCAATAAAATAAATAAATAAAATAAATAAATAAATAAATAAATAAATTTATTAATAAAAGGTAAAAAAAGGAAAGAACAAACTATCAGTACACACAACAACCTGGATGAATCTCCAGAGAATTATGGAGAATTAAAAAAAGATTAATAAACTTTATTTTTAGAGCAATTTTAAGTTTACAGCAAAATTGAACAGAAATAATACAGCATTTCTATATACCTCCACCCCCAATACACATAACTTCTGCCACTATCAAAATCCTGTACCAAAGTGGTACATTTGTTACAGTTGAAAAATCTTTGACATGTCATTATTACTTAGATACCATAGTTTACATTAGGGTTCACTTTTGGTGTTGTACATTCTCTGGTTTGGAAAAATGTGTAATGACATGTGTAGACAATTACAGTATCAGATAAAATAGGTTTACTGCCCTAAAAATCCTCTCTGTTCTGCCTACTAATTCCCTCCCTCTAACACCATAATCGCTGGCAACCATTTTTTACTGTTTCCACAATTTTGTCTTTTCCAGAACATCATATGGTTGGAATCATGTGGTGTGTAGCTTTTCAGATTGGCTTCTTTTAGTTGATATCATTTAATTGCTTGATAGCCTATTTCTTTTTAGTTCTGAATAATACTCCATTGTTTGGATGTACCACAGTTTATCTAAATAATTTATCCATTCTGAAGGATAAATTGGTTGTTTCCAAGTTTTGGCAATTATGAATAAAACTGCTATAATATTTGTGTGCAATATTTTGTGTGGTTATAAGTTTTCATTTCACTTGGGTAAGTGCTAAGGAGCACATTTACTGGATCATATGCTAAGAGTATGTTTAGTTTTGTAAGAAATTGCCAAACTGTCTTCCAAAGTAGCTGCATTCCCACCAGCAGAGAATGAAGGTACCTATCCTTGCCAACATTTGGTGTTGTCAGTGTTTTAAATTTTGGTAATTCTAATAGATGTGTAGTGATATCTTACTATTGTTTTGATTTCTCTAATCACATATGATGTGGAGCATATATTCATATGCTTACTTTCCATTTATAGATCTTCTTTGGTGAGGTATCTGTTAAGATCTTTGGCCCATTTTTAAATTGGATTGTTTGTTTTCTTATTGTTGAGTTCTAAAAGTTTGTCTCATATTTTAGATAACATTTCCTTTTCAAATATGTCTTTTGCAAATATTTTCTCCTAGTCTGTGGCCAGACCTCTTCATTCTCTTGACATTGTCTTTTGCAGAGCAGAAGTTTTTAATTTTGATGAAGTCCAGCTTACCAATTATTTCTTTTAAGGTTTGTACCTTTGGTGTTGTATCTAAAAATTTATTGCCATACTTGGGGTTCTTTAGATTTTCTTCTGTTATCTTCTAGGATTTTTATAGTTTTGTGTTTAACATTTAGGTCTATAATCCGTTTAGAGATAATTCTTGTGAAAGGTATATGATCTGTGTCAAGATGCAGTTTTTTGCCTGTGGATGTCTAATTGTTACAGCATCATTTGTTGGAAAAACTATCTTTGCTGTGTTATTTTGCCTTTGCTCCTTTGTCATAAACCAGTTGACTATATTTATGTGCATCTATTTCTGTTCCATTGATCTACTTATCCTTTTGAAATACCACACTGTTGTGATTAGTGTAACTTTATGTCTTGAGGCTGGGTACTGTCAGTCTTCCTACTTTGTTCTTCAATATAATGTTGGCTATTTTGTGTCTTTTACCTCTCCATATAAACTTTAGAATCAGTCTCTGTGTCAGTGTTCATAAAATAACTAGCTGGGATTTTGACTGAGATTGTATTGAATCTGTAAATCAAACAATATTGAGTTTTCCTATCCATGAATATCTTTCCATTTATTTAGTTCTTCTTTGATATCTCTCACAGTTTTGTAGTTTTCCTCATATAGATCTTGTATATATTTTGTTTGACTTATACCTATTTAATACTTTTTTGAGTGTTAATGTAAGTGGTAATGTCTTTTGAATTCCAGGTGTTCGTTGCTAGTGTATAAGAAAGTGATTAACTTTTGTGCATTAACATTTATTTCTAGTCTGTATCTTACAACCTTGCTGAAGTCACTTATTAATTCCAGAAGCTTTTTTATTTTTTGTTTTTGTTTTTTGATTCTTTAAAATTTTCTCCATAGACAATCATGTCATTTGTGAAGAAAGTTTTATTTCTTCTCATTCTATATACCTTTTATAGCCTTTTCTTGTTTTATTGCGTTAGCTATGACTTCATGTACAATGTTGAAAAACGGTGGTGAGAAGGGACATCCTTGCCTTGTTCTTGATCTTAGTGGGTAAATTTCTCTTTTCCCAACATTAAGTTTGATGTTAGCTGTAGATTTTTTGAAGATGTTCTTTATCAAGTTGAGGAAGTTTCCCTCTATTCCTGGTTTGTTGAGAATTTTTAAATTATGAATGGGTGTTGGATTTTGTAAATTCTTTTCTGCATCTGTTGATATGATCATGTCATTTTTCTTCTTTAGCCTGTTGATATGATGGCTTACATTAATTGATTTTTGAATGTTGAACCAGTCTTGCATACCTGGGCTAAATCCCACTTGGTTGTGTTGTATAATTCTTTTTATACATAGTTGTTTTTCTTCCAGTTTTATTGAGATATAATTGACATACTGCACTGTGCAAGTTTAAGGTGTACAGCATAATAATGTGACTTAGCACAGTAAGTTTAGTGAATATTCATCTCATATAGATACAAAATTAAAGAAATAGAAAGAAAAAATTCTTGTGATGTGAACTCAGGGTTTATTTTCTTAATGTGTTCATATATAACACACAACAGTGTAATTGTGTTTATCATGTTGTATATTACATCTCTAGTACTTACTTATAACTGGAAGTTTGTATCTTTTGACTGTCTTCATCTAATTTCCCCTCCCCTCACCCCTTGCCTCTGGTGAGCACAAATCTGATCTCTTTTTCTTTGAGTTTGTTTTTGAAGTGTAATTGACCTACAACACTATGTTCCTGTTACACAACATGGTGATTTGATATTTCTGTGCATTTCAAAATGTTCACTACAGTAAATCTAGTTATAATATGTTACCATACAAAGATATTACGTAGTTATTGACTATATTTCCCACAGAGTTCATTTCATACCCATGACTTATTTATTTTGAACTGGAAGTTTGTACGTTTTAATGTCCCTCATCTATTTCTTTCTTCCCTTCACCCTGCCTCCCCTCTGGCAGCCACCTGTTTGTTCTCTGTATCAATAACTCTGCCTCTGTTTTGTTATGTTTGTTCTTTTGTTTTGTTTTGTGAGATTCCACATATAAGTGAAATCATATAGCATTTGTCTTTCTCTGTCTGATTTATTTCACTTAGCATAATACCCTCTAAGTCCATCCATGTTGTCACAAATAGCAAGAATTCATTCCTTTTCATGGCTGATTAATATTCCATTTTGTATGTGTATATACCACATTTTCTTTACCCATTCTGTGAATTGGTACTTAGTTTTCTCTCATATCTTGACTATTGTAAATAATGCTGCAGTGAACATAGAGGTACATATATCTTTTCTAACTAGTGTTTTTGTTTTCTTTGGATAAATACCCAGGAGTGGAATTGCTGGATCAAATGGTAGTTCTATTTTTAATTTTTTGAGGAATCTCTATACTGTTTTTCATAGTGGCTGTATCAATTTAAATTTCAAACAACAGATCACAAGAGTTCCCCTTTCTTCACATCCTTACCAACACTTGTTATTTGTTGTCTTTATTAGACATTAGCCAATGTCTAATAATAGCCATTCTGACAGGTATGAGATGATATGTCACTAATACATATATTTTTTGGTTTGTGTTTCCCCAGTGACTAGTGATGTTGAACAGCTTTTCATGTGTCTGTTGGCCATCTGTATGTCTTCTTTGGAAAAATGTTTGTTCAGATCCTCTGCCCAATTTTTAATTGGGCTCTTTGTTTTTTGATGTTGAGTTGTATGAGTTATTTGTGTAATTTGGATATTAACTCATTATCAGATATATTGTTTGCAAATATCTTCTCCCATTCAGTAGGTGGTCTTTTTGTTTTGTTGATAGTTTCTCTGCTGTGCAAAAGCTTTCAAGTTTGATTTGGTCCCATTTTTTAAAATTTTGCTTTTATTTCCCTTGCCAAAAAAATATTACTAAGCCCAGTGTCAAATAACTTTCTTCCTATGTTTTCTTTTAGGTTTATAGCTTCAGATCATATAGTTAAGTCTTTAATTCATTTTGAATTTATTTTTGTGCATGGTGTGAGAGAGTAGTCCAGTTTGATTCTTTTGAATGTAGTTGCCCAGTTTTCTCAACACCATTTATTGAAGAGGCTGTCTTTTCTTCATTGTATATTCTTACCTCCTTTGTCATAGATTAATTGCCCATATAAGTGTAGGTTCATTTTCTGGGTTCTCTATTCTGTTCCATTGATCTATGTATCTTTTTTTGTGCCAGTACCATATTGTTTTGATTATTGTAGCTTTGTAGTATAGTTTGAAATCAGGGCACATGATACTTCCAGCTTTGTTCTTCTTTCTCAAGATTGTTTTGGCTATTTGGGGTCTTTTGTATTTTGTTCAAGTTTTAGAATTATTTGTTCTAGTTCTGTGAAAAATGCCATTGGTATTTTGATAGGGAGTGCCCTGAATCTGTAGATTGTCTTGGGTAGTATGGTCATTTTAACAATATTATTTCTTCCAGTCCATGAATACAGTATATTTTTCCACCTGTTGGGTCATCTTTAATTTCGTTCATCAGTGTCTTACACTTTTCCAAGTACAGGTCTTTTACCTCCTTAGTTAGGTTTATTCCTGGGTATTTTATTGTTTTTGATGTGATTGTAAGTTGGACTGTTTTCTTAATTTCTCTGATAGTTTGTTGTTAGGGTATAGAAATGCAGCAGATTTCTGTATATTAATTTTGTATCCTACAACTTTACTGACTTCATTGATGAGTTCGTTGTTTCTTTGGTAGCATCTTTAGGATCTTCTATGTATAGTATCATGTCATCTGCAAACAGTGACAGTTTTACTTCTTCCTTTCTAATTTGGATTTCTTTTATTTATTTATTTATTTATTTATTTATTGTCTGATTGCTGTGGCTAGGACTTCTAATACTCTGATGAATAAAAGTGGTGAGAGTGGATATCCTTGTCTTGTTTCTGATCTTAGGGGAAATACTTACAGCTTTTTACTGTTGAATGTGATGTTAGCTGTGGGCTTGTCATATATGGCCATTACTGTATGGGGATACATTATCACTGTTGAGAGTTTTTGTCACAAATGCATGTTGAGGTTTTTTTTTTAAATTTTTATTTATTTATTTACTGGCTGTGTTGGGTCTTTGTTGCTATGCTTGGGCTTTCTCTAGCTGCAGAAAGTGGGGGATACTCTTCATTGCAGTGTGCAGGCTTCTCATTTGTGGTGGCTTCTTTTGTTGCGGAGCACAGGCTCTAGGCATGTGGGCTTCAGTAGTTGTGGCACAAGGGCTCAGTAGTTGTGGCTCATGGGCTCTAGAGCGCAGGCTCAGTATAGTGTGGCCCACAGGCTTAGTTGCTCTGTGGCATATGGGACCTTCCAGGATCAAACTCATGTCCCCTGCATTGTCAGGTGGACTCTCAACCACTTCACCACCAGGGAAGTCCCTCATTGTTGAGTTTTGTCAGAAGCTTTTTCTGCATCTATTGAGATGATCATATGATTTTTATTCTTCAGTTTTTTAATATGATGTATCACATTAATTGATTTGCAGATTTTGAACCATCCTTGCATCCCTGGTGTATGATCATGGTATATGATCCTTTTAGTGTATCGTTGGATTCAGTTCACTAGTATTTTGTTGAGGATATTTGTTCATCAGTGATATTGACATGTAGTTTTTTGTTCATTTTGTTTGTTTTGTTATATCTTTTTCTAGTTTTTGTTATGGTGCTGGCCTTGTAGAATGAGTTCAGAAGCATTCCTTCCTCTGCAACTTTTTGGAGTAGTTTGAGAAGGATAAATGTTAACTATTCTCTAATTGGTTGATTCACCTGTGAAGTCATCTGGTCCTGGACTTTTATTTGTTGGGAGTTTTTTCATTACTGATTCAGTTTCACTGATGGTAATTGACCTGTTCGTTTTTTTTTAATTTGAAGTATAGTTGATTTACAGTGTTGTGCTAACCTCTGCTGTATAGCAAAGTGACTCAATTATATGCATATATGCTTTTTAAAAATATATTCTTTTCCATTATGGTTTAGCACAGGATATTGACTATAGTTCCCTGAGCTATACAGTAGGACTTGTTATTTATCAATCATATATATAATAGTTTACATCTGCTAATCCCAAACTCCCAGTCCTCTCCTCTCCTACTCCCCGCCCCACTGGCAACCACCAGTCTGTTCTCTATGTCTCTGAGTCTGTTTCTGTTTTGTAGATAGGTTCATTTGTGCCATATTTTAGATTCCACATATAAATGATATCATGTGGTATTTGTCTTTCTCTTTCTGACTTACTTTACTTAGTATGATAATCTTTAGTTGCATCCATGTTGCTGCAAATGGCATTATTTCATTCTTTTTATGGCTGAGTAGTATTCCATTGTATATATGTACCACATCTTATCCACTCATCTGTTGATGGGCATTTAGGTTGTTTCCATGTTTTGGCTATTGTGAATAGTGCTATGAACATAGGGGTGCATGTATCTTTTTGAATTATAGTTTTCTCCAGGTATATCTCCAGGATTGGGATTGCTGGATCATATGGTAATTTTAGTTTTTTGAGGAACCTCCATACTGTTCTCCATAGTGGCTGCACCAACTTACATTCCCACCAACAGTGTAGGAGAGTTCCTTTTTCTCCACACCCTCTCCAGCATTTGTTATTTGTAGACTTTTTAGTAATGGCCATTCTGACTGGTGTGAGGTGATACCTCATTGTAGTTTTGACTTGCATTTCTGTAATAATTAGTGATGTTGAACATCTTTTCATGTGCCTACTGGCCATCTGTATGTCTTCTTTGGAGAAATGTCTTTTAAGGTCTTCTGCCCATTTTTTGATTGAGTTGTTTGTTTTTTTGTTGTTTAGTTGTATGAGGTGTTTGTATATTTTGGAGATTAAGCCCTTGTCTGTCACATCATTTGCAAACATTTTCTCCTATTCCATAGGTTGTCCTTTCATTTTTTTAAAATTTATTTTATTTTTAAATTTATTTATTTTTTACAATTTCCTTTGCTATGCAAAAGTTTGTAAGTTTCATTAGGTCCCATTTGTTTATTTTTGGTTTTGTTTCTATTGCCTTGGGAGACTCACCTAAGAAAACACTGGTATGATTTATGTCAGAGAATGTTTTGCCTATGCTCTCTTCTAGGAGTTTTATGGTGTCATGTCTAATGTTTACGTCTTTAAGCCATTTTGAGTTTACTTTTGTGTGTAATGTGAGGGTGTGTTCTAACTTCATTGATTTACATGCAGCTGTCCAACTTTCCCAGCATCACTTACTGAAGAGACTTTTTCCCATTTTATATTCTTGCCTCCTTTATCGAATATTAATTGACTGTAGGTGTGTGTGTTTATTTCTGGGCTCTCTATTGTGTTCCATTGATCAGTTTGTCTGTTTTTGTACCAATATCATACAGTTTTGATTACTGTGGCTGTGTAGTATTGTCTGAAGTCTGGGAGAGTCATGCCTCCTGCTTTTTTTTTTCCTCACGATTGCTTTGACAATTTTTGGTTTTATATGGGTCTGTTCATGTTTTATATTTCTTCCTGGTTCAGTCTTGGGAGGTTATCCATTTCTGGAAATTTACCTATTTCTTCTTGTCTATTTTACTGGTGTATCATTGTTTGTGGTAATCTCTTATGATTCTTTGTATTTCTGTTGTGTCACTTGTAACTTCTGCTTCTTCATTTCTAATTTTATTGATTTAGACCCTCTTCCTTTTTTTTTTTTTGATGAATGTGGCTAAAAGATTATCAATTTTGCTTATCTTTTCAAAGAAGCAGCTCTTAATTTCTTTGATCTTTTTCTTTCTTTCTTTCTTTCTTTCTTTCTTTCTTTCTTTCTTTCTTTCTTTCTTTTCTTTTTAGTCTTTATTTCATTTATTTCTACTCTGGTCTTAATATATGTTTCCTTCTACTAACTTTGGATTTCCTTTGTTCTTCTTTTTCTAGTTCCTTGAGGTGTAAGGTTAGGTTGTTTGAGCTTTTTCTTGTTTCCTGAGATAGGCTTGTGTTGCTAAAAATTTCCCTCGTACAACTGTTTTTGCTATTTCCCGTAGATTTTTTTTAAAAAATTGGGGTATAGTTGTTTTACAATGTTGTGTTAGTTTCTACTGTACAGTGAAGTGAATCAGCTATATGTATACATATATCCCCTCTTTTTTGATTCTCCTTCCCATTTAGGTCACCACAGAGCATTCAGTATGGTTCCCTGTGCTGTACAGTAGCAGGTTCTCATTAGTTATCTGTTTTATAGATATTGGTGTATATATGTTAATCACAATCTCTCAATGTATCCCACCCCCTTTTTCCCCCTTTGTGTCCATACCTTTGTTCTCTGTGTATGTGCCTATTTGTGTCTTGCAAACAGGTTCATCTGTACCATTTTTCTAGATTCCACATATATGTGTTAATAGATGATGTTTGTTTTTCTCTTTCTGACTTACTTCACTCTGTATGACAGTCTCTGGGTATATCCACATCTCTACAAATGACCCAATTTCGTTCCTTTTTATAGCTGAGTAATATTCCATTGTATATATGTACCACATCTTCTTTATCCATTCGTCTGTCGATAAGCATTTAGGTTCTGTGACCTGGCTATTGTAAATAGTGCTGCAATGAACATTGGGGTGCATGTGTTTTTTTGAATTATGGCTTTCTCAGGGTATATGCCCAGTAGTGGGATTGCTGAATGTTATGATAGATCTATTTTTAGTTATTTTAAGGAACCTCCGTACTCTTCTCCATACTGGCTGTATCAATTTACATTCCCACAAACAGTGCAAAAGGGTTTCCTTATTTCCACACCATCTCCAGCACTACTTGTTTGTAGGTTTTTTGATGATGGCCATTCTGACTCCTGTGAGGTGATAACTCATTATAGTTTTGATTTGCATTTCTCTAATAATTAGTGATGCTGAGTATCTTTTCATGTGCCTACTGGCCATCTGTATGTCTTCTTTGGAGAAATGTGTACTTAGGTTTTCCGCCCATTTTTGGATTGGGTTGTTAGTTTTTTTGACAGTGAGCTGCATGAGCTGTTTGTGTATTTTGGAGATTAATACCTTTTCCGTTGCTTTGTTTGTCAACATTTTCTCCCATTCTGAGGGCTGTCTTTTCATCTTGTTTATTGTTTCCTTTGCTGTGCAAAAGCTTTTAAGGGTCATTAATTCCCATTTGTTTATTTTTGTTTTTATTGTCTCATAGATTTTGGATTGTCGTATTTTTGTTTTCATTTTCTGTGGGTATTTTTTTTTAATTTCAGTGATCCATTGGTTATTTACTAGCGTATTGTTTAGCTTCCATGTGTTTGTGCATTTTTGCAGTGTTTTTCTTGCAGTTGATTTCTAGTCTCATAGCATTCTCGTCAGAAAAGATTCTTGATATACTCTGGATTTTATTAAATTTACCAAGACTTGTTTTGCGGCCTAGCATGTGATCTATCCCGGAGAAAGTTCCATGTGCACTTGTAAAGAATGTTGTTTTTGGGTGGAATGTTCTGTAGATATCTGTAAAGTGCATTTAATCTAATATGTCATTTAAACCCCTTTTTACTTATTGATTTTCTGTCTAGATGATTTTCAATTGATGTAAATAGGATGTTAAAGTCCCCTACTATTAATATTATTGTGTTTCTGTTACTTTCTTCATATCTGTTAATATTTGCTTTGTGTATTTAGGAGCTCCTATGTTGTGTGCTTATATACTTACAACAGTTATATCTTCTTGAATTGATTCCTTGATCATTATGCAAGGTCCTTCTTTCTCTCTTCTTACAGTCTTTGTTAAAGTCTTTTTTGTTTGATATAAGTGCTGCTACCCTGGCTTTCATTTCCATTGTATGGAATACCTTTTTCCATCCCCTCACTTTCAGTCTGTGTCTTTAGATCTGAAGTGAGTTTCATATAGGCTGCATATGTATGGGTCTTGTTTTTGTATCCATTCAGTCACTCTGTACCTTTTGTTTGGAGTATTTAGTCCACTTACATTTAAAGTAATTATTGATAGATATGTAATTTTTGCCGTTTTGTTAACTGTTTTGGGTTGTTCGTGTAGTTCTTTTTGTTACTGTGTTCTTACTTTGCTCTTTTCCCTTGTAATTTGATGACTATCTTTAGTGTTGTATTTGGATAGCTTTTTTTGTAATCTGTGTATCTATTGTAGTTTTTTGCCTTGTTGTTACCATTAGGTTTATATATAGCAGTCTCTGTGTATTTACATGATTATTTTAAGTTGCTGACTTCTTCAATTCAAACACATTTTAACAACCCTGCATTTTTTTCTTCCCTCAATATGTTTACTGTTTTTGACATATTTTACATCTCCTTGTTTTATATGTTACTAACTACTTATTGTGGATATAGGTGGTTTTACTACTTTTGTCTTTTAACCTTCCTACTTAGCTTTGTGCTTGGTTGGTTTACTACCTTTACTATATGTTTGCCTTTACCAGTAGTCTTTTTCCTTTTGTAATTTTTGTGTTTCTAGTTGTGGTCTTCCTTTTTCATTTAGAGACATCCTTTTAACAATTCTTTTAAAGCTGGTTTGGTTGTGCTGAACTCTTTTGCCTTTTGCTTGTCTGTGAATCTTGATCTCTCCATCAAATTTGAGTGAAAGCCTTGCTGGGTAGAGTGTTCTCAGTTGTAGGTTTTTCCCTTTCATCACTTTAAATGTATTATGCCACTCCCTTCTGGCCTGCTGAGTTTCTTCTAAAAAGTCAGCTGATAGCCTAGTGGGAGTTCCTTTATTTGTAGCTTGTTGCTTTTCCCTTGCTGCTTTTAATATTCTCTTTGTCTTTAATTTTTGCCAATTTAATTACAGTGTGTCTTGTTGTAGTCTTCTCTGGAATTGGTCTCATTTGGCACTCTCTGTACTTCCTGGACCTGAATGTCTGTCTGTTTCCTTTTCCTGTTTAGGAAAGTTTTCAGCTATTATGTCTTTAATACAGTCTCTGCTCTTTTCTTTCTCTCCTTCTTCTGGGACCCCTGTAATGTGAATGTGAGTTGATGTGCAAAGGTGTCTTAAACTGCCCTGTATCTTTTTATTACTTTTTCTTTTTCTGTTCACCTTTAGTAATTTTTACTACTCTGTTTTCCAGCTTACTGATTCATTGCTTATATCATATGCTGTTGATTCTTTCTAATGTATTTTTTATTTCAGTTATTGTATTTATCTCTGTTCATTCTTCTTTATATTTTCTAACTCTTTGTTAGAAACTTCTAAGTTCTGTGTTCATCCAATCTTCTCCTGAGTTTTTTGAACATCTTTATGTCATTACCTTGACCTCTTTATTGGTTAGATTGCTTATCTCTGGTTCATTTACTTCTTCTAAATTTTATGTTGTTCTTTCACTTGCAACATATTTTTCTGTTTCCTCATTTTGCTATTTTTATGTATTTGGTAGGTTGGTTATGTTTCCCAACTTTGGAGAAGTGGCCTTGTGTAGGAGACATCCTGTGGTTCCCAGCAGTGCACTCCCCTCTAATTACTGGAGCTATATGCTCTAAGGGTGCCCCCTTTGTCAGCTGCATGGGTCCTTCTGTTGTGAGCTGGCTACTGTGGTTGGTCTGGTAGGCATGACTGGCCCTCAGTCTGTTTGTTTGTCAGTCCCTGCCTTGTGCAGAGGCTGTTGGCTGGGTCATGAGGCAGCTGATGGCAGAGCCCCAGAAGGTCCTGTCCCACTGTTGGGTGGGAACCAGGTTCTGGTGTGGGTGGTTGTGGGGCTGGGGGGGTCCCAGATCTATTATCAGCCTGCTGTTGGTCAGGTCCATTTTCTGGCATGGCTGGCTGCTGGGTCTGGGGTGTCCCAAAGCTGATTTTTTACCTGCTTGTGAGTTGGGCCAGATCCTGGGGAGGCTGGCTGAGGGGCCCAGGGTGTCCTAGATCTGGTGTTGGCCTGCTGGTTGGCAGGGCCGGGACCCAGGGTGTCCTATGGTTGGTGCTTTTCTTCTGGTGGGTGTGCTGTGTCCTGACATGACAGGCTGCAGGGTTGTGGTGGTCCCATGTCTGATGTCTGCCCTCTGATGGGTGGGTCCATGGCCCAGGGGATCCTGGTACTGGGGCCCACCCACTAGTGTCTGAGGTCCTGGGGCTAGTGCCATCCCACTGGTTGGTAGAACTGAGTCCTGAAGTCTCTGGCTTTAGAGCCTCGGGATTACAGAGCTGGTAGCAGCCTGCTGGTGTCTGTGGGAAGGGAGTGGCGAGGCCCAGGTCGTCCTAGGGCTAGTGCCTGCTCATTGGTGGGTGAAGCTGGGTCCCAGGGTCTTTGATTGCAGGGCTCTGGGGGTCCTGGAGTTGAGGTATTGGCCTGGGCGCAGGGAGTCCTGAGGCTGGCGCCTGCCCACTGGTGGGTAGGGCCAGGCCATGGGTTCTCTGGCTGCAAGGCCTGGTGGTTCCGAGGCTAGTGCTGGTGCACTGGTGTGTGCGGCCAGGTCCTGGGCCCTCTGGTGGACAGGGCGTGTCCTGAGGCAGCTGTGGGCTCAGGGGGCAGGTCTTAAGGTAGCTGGCCTGCTGGTGTTTGAGGCTTTGTTTCTGCCTGGCTAGTTGCTTGGCCTTAGGATACCTATTACTGGTGGTGACATGCTGATGGGAGGGGCTTGGTTCCAGAGGTAATAAGCTAGAGGGAGGAGTCCAAAATGATACTTGGCAGCACCAGCATCCTTGTGGTAGAACAAGCTCCCCAAAATGGCTGCCACCAGTGTGTATGTCCCCAGTCTGAGCTCCAATTGCCTCTGCCTCTCTGCCAAGATCAGCAGGTAAGTCTGACCCAGACTCCTTTCAAATTATTGCTTCTGCTCTGGGTCCCAGAGAGTGTGAGGTTTTGAGCACATCCTTTAAGAGTGGAGTCTCTATTTCCCATAGTCCTCTTCCTCTCCGAAAAATAAGCCCCACTGGCTTTCCAAGCCAAATCTTTTGGGGGCTTTTTTTCCTGGTGCAGGACCCCTGGGCTGGGGACCCCAGTGTCGGGTTCAGACCCCCTTGCTCTTTAGGGAGAAAACTCTATATTTGTAATTATCCTTCTGTTTGTGGGTTGCCCACCCTGGGGAATGGATCTTGACTATACTAAGTCTCTGCCCCTCCTGTCCATCTCGTATGGTTACTTCTTTATACCTTTAGTTGTAAAATATCTTTCTCTGTTAGTCTTCCTGTCTATAATCAATAGTTGCTCTGTAAATAGTTGTAATTTTGGTATGCCTGTGGGAGGAGATGAACTCAGGGTCTTCCTACTCCACTAAAGAGTCCACCCAGACGAATCTCTTATGCATTGCTGAACTTGGTTTACTAATATTTAGTTGAGGATTTTGCAGCTATGTTCATGAGAGATATCAGTCAGTAGTTTTCTTTTCTTGTAATGTCTTTGGTTTTGGTATTAGGGTAATGCTGACCTCATAGAATGAGTTTGGAAGTATTCCCTTTGCTTCTGTCTTCTGGAAGAGATTGTAGAGGAAAGATATAATTTCTTTTGTAAATGTATGGTAGAGCTCAGTGAAGCCACCTGGGCTTGATGGTTTGTGTTTTAAAAGTTATTAGTTATTAATTCACTTTCTTTTCTTTTCTTTTTTTTTTTACAAATTTATTTATTTATTTATTGGCTGCATTGGGTCTTTGTTGCTGCACATGGGCTTTCTCTACTTGCTGTGAGTGGGGGCTACTCTTCTTTGTGTTGCACGGGCTCCTCGTTGTGATGGCTTCTCTTGTTGTGGAAGCACGGGCTCTAGGTGCACGGGCTTCAGTAGTTGCGGCACATAGGCTCAATAGTTGTGGCTCACAGGCTCTAGAGCACAGGCTCCGTAGTTGTGGTGCATGGGCTTAGTTACTCTGTGGCATGTGGGATCTTCCTGGAGGAGGGATCAAACCCATGTCCCCTGCATTGGCAGGCAGAGTCTTAACCACTGCGCCACTTAGGAAGTCCCGTTGATTTACTTTTTTTTTTTTTTTTTTATTTACTTTTTAAAATAGATATAGCCCTATTCAGATTGTCTGTTTCTGGTGTAATTTTTGGCAGACTGTCTTTCAAGAATTTGGTTTATTTCATCTGTGTTATCAAATTTGTGAGCGTAGAGTTGTTCATAATATTTCTTAGTGTTCTTTTAATTTCCATGGGATCTGTGCTGATGCCCCTTCTTTCATTTCTGGTTTTAGTAATTTGTGTCTTCTCTCTTTTTTCTTAGCCTGGCTACAGGCTTATAGGTTTTATTGATCTTTTCAAAGAACCTGCTTTTGGTTTCGTTCAATCTCTATTGATTTGTTTTCTTTCTGTCCTATTTTTTATTATTTCCTTTTTTCTGCTTACTTTAGATGTAATTTGCTCTTATTTTTCTGGTTTCCTAAGGTGGAAGCTTATGTTTTTGACTTTATCTTTCTTTTCTAACATATGCATTCAGTGCTATAAATTTCCCTGTAGGCATGCATTTGTTGCATTCCACAAATTTTGATATTACTTTTTCATTTTCATTTAATTCAAAATACTTTTCCATTTCTCTTGAGATTTCTTCTTTGACCCATGAGAGGTATGTTGTTTAAGCTCCAGGTATTTTGGAATTTGGGGGCTGTCTTTTCATTTTTGATTTCCAGTTCAACTCCACCATGGTAAGAGCAAACCTTGTATAATTTTGATCCCTTTAAATTTGTTAAGGGGTGTTTTATGGCCGAGAATGTGGTCTGTTTTGGTAAATATTCTGTGTGAACCTGAGAAGAATGTGTAATCTGCTGTTGTTAGGTGAAATAGTCTGTAGCTGTCTAGTCTGTAGCTGTTGATTGATGCTGCTTTTGAGTTCAGTTATGTCTTTACTGATTTTCTGCCTGCTGAATGTGTCCATTTCTGATAGAGGGATGTTAAAGTCTCAAATTATAACAGTGGATTAATCTATTTCTTCTTGCAGTTTTGTCTCACATATTTTGATGCTCTCTGGATATCCTTTTTTTTTTTTTAAACTTTTTGTTGGATATCTTTTTATGGTGATAAATATAGGTTATAATGTGTATCATCAACAGATATTTGTGTCTAGTAGCACACCTGTATGCTGGCTGTGAGGATGCAGTAGTGAACAAGACACATTCTCTGCCTTCAAGGAGTTTATTATCTGAGAAAGAATTTTGTAAAATGCTTGTTGCCTCAGGCTTGTGAATATCCCTTGCTAAGATGAAAAAAATATTAAATTCCTTTAATGTGCATTACTTTGTTATAGCAAGGTTGAAAAATATTTTTATATGTTTATTGGCTGTTTAGAATGCTTGTCTTTTTTCTTTTTTTTTCTATATTGATTTTTTTTTTCAGATCTTCACTGGAGTATAATTGCTTTACACTGTTGTGCCAGTTTCTGCTGTACAACACAGTGAATCAGCTATATTTATACATATATTCCCACATCCTCTCCCTCTTGAGCCTCCCTCCCACCCTTCCTATCCCACCCCTCTAGGTCATCACCAATCACTGAGTTGATCTCACTTTTGCAGCAGCTTCCCGCTAGCTATCTATTTTTTCTGTATTGATTTTTAAGAGCTCTTTGTATATTATGGACATTAACCTTTTGTCTATACAATACTCATTGATTTTTTCTGAATTGATGAATTGTAAGTCAACCTTAATGCTTTTTTTCTTCTTCCTGTATTATTTTTATGTAGTTACATTTTCCTTTTTGATTTCTAGTTTTGCCTGCTATGCTTAGAAAGGCCTTTTCTACAAGACTTTTAAAAACATTTAAATCAGTATTTCCTTGTAGTATGTGTACACATGCCATGTGTTTGTATTTGCATTTAGATCTGTGATTGGGCTAGAATTCATAATGTGGAGGTACCTTTATTCTTAAACTGGCTAGCTTATTATTGCAGTACTATTTACTAAATTAGCCATCATTTCTCACTGATGTGAAGTATCTCTTGTATCAGTCACTAAATTCTCAAATATATTTGGGTTTATTTTTGTACTCCCTGTTATGTTTTACCCAGTGACATTCTTTGTTAATAAGATCAATAAATTTAAGTATTACTAAACTTTAATTACTGTAGTTTTATAATGTGTTTTAATATGCAGTAAGGAAAATCCTTTCCTTGTTAGGAATTTTTGGTTCCTTTTTAAAGTGTTTCAATTTATAGTACTTTCTAATATGGCTCGAGGGATCACCTTTCAAAATCGTCTCTGGTCTGAAAAGTTAGGATTTTTAGAAACAGCCATTCAAATTTTTGTTATAGAAATACAGTGGGTTTCTGTCTTTATAGAAGATTGGAAGTCAATTTTAGTTATGTGGAAAGTGACTATATTGAATTGTTAAACTAGTAAGAACTTAATTAACTTGACCTTATGATAATAATTTTATTCTTTTCATGTACTCTCTATAACAATCACAATAAATGCATTCTTATAAAATAGTTAAGGAAGTGTTCCAAAAACATTTCAAATGTTTCAAATTTGGGATAAAATTACTCTGAGTAAGTAGCAGGAGTTGGAAGTAAAAATAACAGTAAAAGAATAATTTAACAATTTATTCCTAAGTTCCTTGACATTAGTATACTGATGAGGTCATTAATTTCTGTATCTGTCACAGTATCTTATCTTGGTTATTTATTTATTTACTTATTCATTTATTTATTTATTTAGGCATCATTATCTAAGATACAGACTTTCCCCATAGAAAATGTCTCATTTTGTCCTCATTCGCCCCCCCCTGCCCCCCACACACTTTAAAGGTATCTTGACTTTCACGCTGTTGCCAAGGACTGTCCTGGTAGCTGGTGTTGGGAACTGTTTGAACCAAGGTCTTCCCTGTGACCTACTTTCTTTCTGACTTAGGAAGAAAATACATGCATGTACATTCTTATTTTATTTTTATTTTTTTAATTAATTGATTTATTTTTATTGAAGTCCAGCTGATTTACAATGTTGTGTTAGTTTCAAGTTTAAAGCAAAGTGATTCAGTTATACATTTATATAGATCTATTTCTTTTTAAGATTGTTTTCCCTTATAGGTTATTACAAAATATTGAGTATAGTTCTGCTATATGGTAGCTCCTTGTTGGTTATCTATTTTATATAGAAAAGTGTGTATATGTTAATCCCAAACTCCTGATTTATCCCTCCCCTGCCCCTTTCCCCTATGGAAACCATAAGTTTGTTTTCTATGGCTGTAGGTCTGTTTCTGTTCTTTATATAAATTCATTTGTATCATTTTTTTTAGATTGCACATGTATGTGAGATCGTATGATCTTTGTCATTGTCTGGCTTACTTCACTTCATATGGTAATCTCTGAGTCCATCTATGTTGCTGCAAATGGCATTAATTCATTCTTTTTTATGACTGAGTAATATTCCATTTTATATATATACCACATCTTCTTTATCAACTTATCTGTTGGTGGACATTTAGGTTGTTTCCTTGTCTTGGCTATTGTAAATAGTGCTGCAGTGAACATTGGGATGAATGTATCTTTTTGAATTACAGTTTTGTCCGAATATATGCCCAGGAGTGGGATTGCAAAATCATATGGTAGTTCTATTTTTAGTCTTTTGAAGAACCTCCAGTCTCTTCAATAAGTGGTGCTGGGAAAACTAGACAGCTACATGTAAAAGAATGAAATTAGAACATTCTCTAACACCGCACACAAAAGTAAACTCCAAATGGATTAAAGACCTAAATGTAAGACCGAATAGTATAAAACTCCTAGAGGAAAATATAGGCAGAACACTCTGACATAAATCGCAGCAATATCTTTTTGGATTTGTCTTCTATAGTAAATGGAAGTAAAAAGAAACGAATGGGACCTAATTAAACTTAAAAGTGTCTGTACAGCAAAGGAAACGATAAACAAAATGAGAAAACAACCTACTGAATGGGAGAAAATATTTGCAAGTGATGTGACTGCCAAGGGATTAATCTCTGAAATATACAAATGGTTCAAACAACTCAATATAAAAAAAACCCAAACAACCCAATCAAAAAATGGGCAGAAGATCTAAACAGACATTTCTCTAAAGAAGACACACAGATGGGCCAAAAGGCATGTGAAAAGATGCGCAACATCGCTAATTGTTAGAGAAACACAAATTAAAACTACAATGAGGTATCACCTCACACCAGTCAGAATGGCCATCGTCCAAAAGTCTACAAATAATAAATGCTGGAGAGGGTGTGGAGAAAAAGGAACCCTCCTACACTGCTGGTGGCAATATAATTGGTACAGCCACTATGGAGAACAGTATAGAGGTTCCTTATGTTCTCTTATTTTAAACATTTTGGATTTAGAAGATTCATGGTTGGTGCCTTTTTAAAAATAAACTTTTTAAATTCTAAAAATTGTATATGTTCTTTGCATAATATTTGGAAAAAGTAGGCAATAGTGATAAAAAATAACCACAGACAATTTGTCAAGGAAACTATTGTCAGCACTTTGGTGTAAACTTTGGTGTACTTTTTGTTTTGTTTTGTTTTTAAGCCAATAGGGTCTTTTTTAATAAAACAAGAATAAAAAATAGCAGGAAAAATTTTGGCAATTGAAAAAGTAAGGGCCCTTAGGAGAGGACAGACATGGCAAATACAAATTAGAAAGAGTCATCATGGTATAGATAAATTTAAAAATCACTGATAAAAATAATAGGAATTATATTTGAACAACAAAAGCAAATGAAGTTGTAAAAACATCCTGTAAATATCTTCTTTTCCCTGTGGCTATGACCCAGTGTATACAATGGTGTACTTTTTTTTTTAACTACTTCACTTCTCTTTCAGCCCCCAGACAGTATTGCATGATACATAAAGTCTTAGATTTTTTTTTTTTTTTTTTTCATAGTCAAAATTACAGTTTCATTAAGTGGAATCTTTTCACTTGTCTTATTCTTTTTTTTTTTTTATTTTTTATTTTTTTTTTTTGGGGGGGTACACCAGGTTCAATCAACTGTTTTTATACACATATCCCCATATTCCCTCCCTTCCTTGACGCCCCCCCCTCGAGTCCCCCCCACCCTCCCTGCCCCAGTCCTCTAAGGCATCTTCCATCCTTGAGTTGGACTCCCTTTGTTATACAACAACTTCCCACTGACTATTTTACAGTTGGTAGTATATATATGTCTGTGCTACTCTCTCGCTTCGTCTCAGTTTCCCCTTCACCCCCCGCCCCCTCCCATACCTCGAGTTCTCCAGTCCATTCTCTGTATCTGCTTCCTTGTTCTTGTCACTGAGTTCATCAGTACCATTTTTAGATTCCGTATATGTGAGTTAGCATACAATATTTGTCCTTCTCTTTCTGACTTACTTCACTATGTAAAGTCTTAGATTTTGCATAGTGTTTCCCCGTTTTCACAGACTCTTTGTGAGCATTTTTAATAGATATATAATGCATAACGTGGAGGCACTATATATAATTCACACAGCTTATAAACTTTTCTCCTTCTTGCTTTTCCAAAGTTTGTTAAATAATGCAATTTGGGAGGAAATTTTTTTCCTTTATTCTAGTCAGTTGAATTCTAATTACAGCAGGTAAAAGTACTACTACATTTCATCAATTTATCAGTTCACTGATTCGTTTAATAAACATTTTGAGAACCAATTGCATGCCAGGCAGAATTTAAGGACACCTGAAAAGTTTACTGTCTAATGTAAGAGACAGGTAAGAAACAAATAATTACAATGCAGTGTGATGAGTGCTGTGATAGAGGAAGACATAGGCTCCTGAGGAGCTAAGAAGAGGGACTTCTGTTTTAGTTTGAGGTTGGGACAAGGGTAGAAATTTTACTAATCTTACCAGAGGAAGAGAAGCTTAAGTTGGGTCTTAGGGACTCATGATAATATAAGGCATTCAAAAAATGAGGATGAGCAGGAAGGCATCCTAGGTGGAGGGACAGCACTTGGAAAGGCATGGAGGTATTAGCATGTCAAGTTTAGGAAGCTTTAATATTAATATTAAAAATGGCTTCAGTATATGGTGCATGTGAAGGAGTGGCAAGAGAGAAAATTTGAGTAAGTGGGCAGATATAATTTCATAAAGGGCTTTGAATATCATCCTCAAGGCTGGAGTGCCATTATGGACGAGGCAGAATCCTTGAGAAACATGTTTATAGCTCTAACCCTTCATTTGTACATCAGCAATTCTCAAATTAGTAGCTCTAGCCTAAACCTCACTTTTGAGCTCCAGATCTCTATATCTAACTGCCTTGTTGGCCTCTCTAGAATGTCTAGAATGTAAGTTCTGTGAAAGCAAGTATTTCACTCCCTTTGTCCTAAGCTATATCTGCATTGCCTAGAACATGTGCCTGGCAATAATTTATTGAGTGATTAGGTAAAAACAAAGGATTCCCTACTATATCTCAGAGCATCTCAAGCTCCGCATAAATCTGATTCATGATCTTCTCCATCTAACCTGCCCTTCTCCTAATGTTCCCTATTTAAGTGATTGGCATCATCTATTTAATTTCACAAGCCAGAAACTTTGTTGTATCTTTGACATATTCCTCTTTCTCACCTTTTACATCTATTTTATCACCAAGACCTACTCACTTCTTGACACATTTCTTCATATGTCCATTTCTCTCTATCTCTACTGCTCTAGTCCAAGCTACCATCTCTCTCCTCATCCTATACAGTAATAGTAAACTTTCACCCTTTTCTCTTGTCCCTTTTCAATCTGTTCTCTGTGTTGGAGACAAAAAACCAAATAAACCCAAAAAATCTGATTCTGATATTCCCGTTTGGAATTGGAATATTATTCTTTGGAAAAAGAGCCAAATCCTTAACATGGTCTACAGGGCCTGTGTGCTCTGGCCCGTCTAACCCAATAGCCACATCTCATGACACTTTTTTGGATTCTGTTCTTAGTCGCATTGGCTTTTAAAATTCTTCCAGTGGACCCTGCTTTCTTCCGTCATAATGATAATTTATAATTAGTAGCTTCTAATACATATTATCAAATGGGATGTCTGTTGTAAGAGAAACAAATGTGTCAATACCTTTGAGTTGATAGTTATAACCCTGAAAGGATAACTATTCTATGTGGCATTCTTTTCTTGAAAAGCAAACTGTCTCTGAATTATTGCAAATAAGCTCAGGCATTTTCAGTTATAATTTGTTCCTCTTTCAGATTACATATCACATATCTCAATTTTCCCTCAAGTCAGTGAAATATTTATAACCTACGTTTATTCTTATTTTAAAGTAAGAAAACATTGTTGTAAATTTAAGCCATTCTATTTTTTTAAAAAAATGCTGCAGTAGGAAGAATATGTAGGAAATATAGGAAATGCTTTAATTAAAAAAAAAAACAATTAGGCTTTATATGAAAGTAGTGACTTAACCAATAGATATGGAAGCCTCCATTCTGAAGATAGTCGTCATTTCTTATACAATTTCAAATCACCTTCTCTGATTACAAATGAAACAAATCTTGAATAGTCTCACCAAAACTGACTTGTGTTACTAAGTTATTATTCTTAATTGTGAGTATCTGGGAGAGGTTATTGTTTGGTTTTGTGTGATAATTTTTATTGTTGTATGTAAAATATACAACAATGAAGTATATTTTGTAATTAAAATATATATAGCATATATTCTATTCTATAAATTGAAAAAATGATTTGTTCATTTCCAGCTCAAGTTGTATTTAATCACTTAAGTGACTTTAGCAGATTTTGTGCCATATAATATGTACTTATTACTTATTTTTCTTTAACCTTTTTTCTTTACTCCAGAACAAAAGACTAAATTCACAGAAGAATGCAATCAAGTGATGGCTTTTTCTTTAGAATCTGAATATGGAGGCCACAGGAACAGAAGAAGTTGATAAGTTAAAAACTAAATTTTTATCTGCTTGGAACAACATGAAATATAGTAAGTATCATAATTTGAAAATGTATAAATCCAAAAAAAATTTGGAGAAATGTATTATCTCTCTTATTAAGTCACTGACAATTGCTGAGATTCTCTTTGGATGAAATATTTCTGTAAGGAATGTAGATAAGAATAATTCCTGAAGAAAGAGCCAAATATATCATAAACATTGCTTAGAAACTCAGGCATATCATGTGATCCTTTAAAAAAGAAAATTCCAAAGCAGATAGAATTTATTCAGGTGATGATAATACCTCAGTTTTTCAGACTCAGTATCAGGCAACCTCATGTATGAACCAGGAAATGAGCAAAATAGACCTCTGAACACATAAAGCAAACCCTTTAAAGTTCACACACCAATATATATGACTTTCTTCTAAGAGTACACTCAGACCCCTATTTTTAACTTAGTTATTCTTGGTTTGCATACAAATGCAATAAGGATTGTATGGTGGTTTTGAAGCCCACTTCAGACTAGAAACAAATTGGAGATGAAGAATCCTTCAAAGATGGCGAAATACTCAGGAGAGCCAGTTTCAACCTGCAGAAATTCATATCCATTAGATAGGAATGATAAAATTCAGTAAAACCCCCTGACAATGTAAATTCAGGTAAAACACAATTGACTGTTGGCTCCTGGTTCTCTGGAAGTCATGGCCAGCTAGCTATTTAGACAGTTAAAACTTGATGATAACTTGACATTGTATTTTGAAGATCACAGACATTAATTTTTTGAAAAATTGAGATTTAAATCATATACTACTAAAATTCATCCTTTTAAAGTATATGTCAGTGGTTTTTGGTATATTCATAGGAATGTACAACCATCATCACTGTCTAACTCCAGAACATTTTCATCACCGCCAAAAGCTACCTTGTACTCATTAGCAACTGCTCTCTTTTTCTCTCTGCCTCTCTCCAGTCCCTGGCATCCACCAGTCTACTTTTTGCTTCTGTGGATTTGCCTGTTCTGGACATTTCACATAAATGATATCATACAACTTGTGGCCTTTTGTTTCTGACTCCTTTCACTTAGCTTAATGTTTTCAAAGTTCATCTTTGTTGTAGCCTGTATGTATCAATACTTCATTCTCTTATACAGCTGAGTAATATTTCATTGTATGGGTATACCACATTTTTTTGACCCACGCATTAGTTGATGGACATTTGGGTCATTTCCACTTTTTGGCTGCATGAATAGTGCTGCTATGAATATTGTGTACAAGTTTTTGTGTAAACACATGTTTTCAGTTCTCTTAGGTATATACCTAGGAGTGGAATTTCTGGATCATATGTTAATTCTAACTTCTTAAGGAACTACGAAAATGTTTTCCAAAGTGTTTGCACCATTATGCATTCCTACCAGCAATGTCTGAGGGTTTGAATTTCTCCACATACTCAGCAATACTTGTTAATGTCTATCTTTTTAATTAGACCCATTCCAGTGAGTGTGGAGTATCTCACTGTGAGTTTGATTTGCATTTCCTTGATGAATATATATATAATTAGGCATCTTTTTATGAGTTTATTGGCAATTTGTATATATCCTTTTGAGAAATGTCCATTCAAATCTTATGTACATTTTAAAATTGGGTTGTCTTTTTGTTGTTGAGTTATAAGAGTTCTTTATATATTCTAGATAAAAATCTCTCAGCAAATATGTGTTTGCAAATATTTTCTCCCTTTCTTGGATTGTCTTTTTACTTTCTTGATAGTATCCACTGAAGCATAAAACTTTAAAAATTTTCGACCTTCCTAGTAGCACGGTGGTTAAGAATCTGCTTGCCAGTGCAGGGGACATGGGTTCGATCCCTGGTCTGGTAAGATCCCACGTGCTGTGGAGCAACCAAGCCCGTGTGCAGCAACTGCTGAAGCTCGTGCGTCTAGAGCTGGTGCTCCACAACAAGAGAAGCCACTGAAATCAGAAGCCTGAGCACCGCAGTGAAGAGTAGCCCCTGCTCTCTGGCAACTACAGAAAGCCCACGTGCAGGAACAAAGACCCAAACACAGCTAATAAAATAAAAATAAATAAATAATTTTAAAAAACTTTTAAATTTTGATGAAGTCCAATTTACCTATTTTTTTTTTCCTTTGGTAGCTTGTGCTTTTTTTTTTTTAATTTTTATTTATTTGTTTAAATTTACCTTTTCTTTTTTTTGGCTGTTCTGGGTCTTTGTTGCTGAGCACAGGCTTTCTCTAGTAGCAGCGAGCAGGGCCTACTCTTTTGTTGTGGTGGCGGGCTTCTCATTGTGGTGGCTTCTCGTTGCGGAGCACGGGTTCTAGGTGCAAGGGCTTCAGTCGTTGTGTTGTGTGGGCTTGGTAGTTGTGGCATACAGTCTTAATTGCTCCATGGCATGTGGGATCTTCCTGGACTAGGGATTGAACCTGTGTCCTGTGCATTGGCAGGTGGATTCTTAACCACTGTGCCACCAGGAAAGTCTGTTGCTTGTGCTTTTGATGTCATGTTTAAGAAACTGTTGCTTAAATCAAGGTCATGAAGATTTGCACCTATTCTTTGAAGAGATTTTATCTTTTTAGCTCTTATATTTAGGTCTTTGATCCATTTTGAGTTAATTTTTACATATGATATAAGGTAGAGGTTCCACTTCATTCTTTGTATGTGGCTATCTAGTTGTCCCAGCACCATTTGTGTAAAAGAATATTCTTTCTCCATTGACTGTTCTTGCCACCCTTATCTAAAATCAGTTGACCATAGATGTAAGGGTTTATTTCTGGACTCTTAGTTCTTTTTTTTAAAGATTCTGTTTTTTTAAAATAATTAATTAATTAATTAATTTATTGACCGCGTTGGGGTCTTCATTGTTGCACGTGGGCTTTCTCTAGTTGCGGAGAGTGGGGGCTACTCTTCATTGTGGTGTGTGGGCTTTTCATTATGGTGGCTTCTCTTGTTGCAGAGCATGGGCTCTAGGTGCATGGGCTTCAGTAATTGTGGCACACGGGCTCAGTAGTTGTGGCTCGAGGGCTGTAGAGCACAGGCTCAGTAGTTGTGGTGCATGGGCTTAGTTGCTCCGTGACATGTGGGATCTTCCCGGCCCAGGAATCAAACCCGTGTCCCTTGCATTGGCAGGCAGACTCTTAACCACTGCACCAGCAGGGAAGCTCTGGACTCTTAGTTCTATTCCATTAATCTTTATGTTTGTTCTTATGCCAGTAGAACATTCTCTTGATTACTTTAGCTTTTTTGTAAAATTTGAAATTGGAAAGTATGATTCCTCCAAATTTGTTCTTTTCCAAGATTGTTTTGACTATTCTGGATCCCAGGCATTATCCACATGAATTTTTTATTGTCTTAACAATTTCTACAAGAAATACAGCTGGGATTTTTATGTAGATTTTAGTGAATCTGTAGATCAATTTTCAGAGTATTGACGTATTAACAGAGTATTGTCATAGTAAGTCTTCCAGTCCATGGACGTGGGATGTCTTTCCATTTGTTTAGGTCTTTAATTTCTTTCAGTGATGTTTTGTAGTTTTCTGTGTGCAAGTCTTGCACTTCTTTTGTTAAAGTTATTCCTAAATATTCTTTTCAATGCTATTTTAATTAATTAATTAATTTTTATACATTATTTATTGGCTGTGTTGTGTCTTCGTTGCTGCACATAGGCTTTCTCTAGTTGCAGTGAGCGGGTGGGCTCAATAGTTGTGGCAGATGGGCTTAGTTGCTCTGCAGCATGTGGGATCTTCTGGAGCAGGGATCCAACCCGTGTCCCCTGCATTGGCAGGTGGATTCTTAACCACTGCGCCACCTAGGAAGTCCCTCAATGCTATTTTAAAATGAATTGTTTTCTTCATTTCATTTAGACTCTTCATTTCTAGTATATAGAAATACAGTTAATTTTTTGTGATTTGGTCTTGCATCTGGTAAGCTTGATAATCTCTTTTGATTAGTTCTAATAGTTCTTTTGTGGATTCTTTTGGATTTTCTGTGTGTAAGATCATGTCATCTGCAAATTGAGGCTTATGTTCTTTTTCAACTATTTAATCTGATGGGTAGGTTATGTGATGAATATTTTATTTATAAGGTCTGAACGTTGTCATACAGATACTCAACACATTTCATCAGTGTCCCAGGAATTATTTAACCTATTATTTACATGTGTGTAGCTTTCCCTATCTTGATATTTAAGTGGGCATAGTAAGATTATGGTAATCCCTAATGTCTGAAGAACAGATTGTTCAGGGTAACTACATGTTCTAGATATAAGTTATATATGTTTTAAGTTATTGAGTAGTATTTTAGTTTGATTTTTATTGATGAAAATTATTCTAAAATGTTTAATGTATTTTCCTTGCTTAGAGGTTGTGTAGTATGGATGGTTTAAGAAGGATTAAAATTGACTGAGCACCCACTAGTATGTTGTAACTTATATACCTTCTCATTTAAATCTCATATCTTTCTGAGTTAGATACCTTTCTGAGATTTAAATCTTATATCTTTCTAAGGTATTCTTTTTTTGTAAATTAGAAAACCGAGATTAAGTGACAGATTCAAGGTCACATACCTAGGTAAGTCTTGAAACTTGTATTCAAACCCAGCCTCCCTTGCTCCCTATTCTTGATGTTCTCTGAATACACTAAACATAATTTAGGATTATTTTTTAATCAATGTCAATCTTGTGATATGAAGATGGAACTAGAAATGGCATAGCAGTTAAAATTTAAAGGAACTGGACCTTACTTTCTTGAAAAAGTGTTTCATTTTTGCTTTCCTCCCCATTCCCCTTTATTTACATAACTTTATAAGGTATGTAAACTTGATTTCCTTTTTAAAATATTAAGAAGTAAATCATTCTTCTTCTGGGTGTTTCTGATCCTCTAGGAAATCATTATCATCTCTACTATTTCTGTGCTCTTTGGCTTGTTTGCATCTTTTAAAGCCTTATTTGTGATTTTCAAATTGCTGACTTAATGGACTATAGATTTTTGGGTAACATTTTGTTTATGGTAGCTGGTCTCCAAAGACAGCCTCAATGAATCACATTTTGTGTTGTCTCTTTTCTCATTTGAATCTGGGCTGGCCTATGTCTCACATCAACCAATAAAATGAGATAGAAATGAGGCTCTGTCAATTCCAGGCCTAGCCGTAAAGAGACAGCTTCTACTTCCTCTGAGCACTATAACTCATTGCTTGTGTAAAATGTAGATTGTTGCAGAGTCTTAGACTCTGACTGGTCAGATTTACTTCTCTTTTCTTTTGGTAGGATTGGTAACTTGTAAGAGCGTATATAGGCAGAGGGTAAAAGCATAGGGAGAAAGAGAGAAGTTCCTCCTTAAAGGTTTTTTCTTTGTTAGTTTTTGAGGTTGTTTTTATGAAGTTCTTAGGATTTGCTTTGGAAATAACTGCCTTTTGGGGAGGGGGATTGTTACTGTTTTGGGGATTAGAATCATCCTAGTATGGTACTAATAATACTCCTAAGACGCAATGTCTATAAAGCACCTAGCTTAGTTCCTAGTGTAAAATAGGTGGTCAGTAAATACTAACTTCCCATTGGGGTTCAGAGAAGAGAATGAGAGATAGGTGGGAAAAGGAAAAGATGGCTTAGAAGTGCTTGTAAGAGTCAGGAGAGGAAGATTTAAATGGATTTAAATGGGCTGATATTGGGGAGGATGTTTTTGTCATGGAATAGTATGAATTAAATAGTAAAGCCCACTTTGAGTATAGATGAAAAGTAGTGGAAAGATGACTCTAAAAGTAATTTGTATCATATTGTGGAAAGTCTTTAGTATCACAGAGAAGTTCATTGTAAATCTGTTAGGTAATGAGTCATTGAGGATGGTTTTTGAGCAGATGAGTTACCTAATCAAAGCTGAGCCATCGGGAGATTAATTTGGCAAGAATATGTGGCATATGCTAGAGTGGGGAAAGACTGATGACAGAGAAGCCATTTTGGGGAGTATTGCAGTAATCCAAAGCCTAATTAGTGTATTTGACTTTCCATTCTTTCTTTTTCACTACCAAACTCAGATACTTGCATGATCTTTATTATACTCGTAAATACATATTTTAATTTACTTGTTCTTTATACTTATTT
The DNA here is from genome assembly GCF_030028045.1 of Hippopotamus amphibius kiboko. Taxonomy (NCBI): domain Eukaryota; kingdom Metazoa; phylum Chordata; class Mammalia; order Artiodactyla; family Hippopotamidae; genus Hippopotamus; species Hippopotamus amphibius. The sequence continues at coordinate 81,112,586 of NC_080186.1, read as the reverse complement.
GTGTTGTAGTACTTAAGGGGGCACTTTCATAAAAATCATTCATTTAAAATTTTGTAACAACTCTGTTAAATATAAATGTCGGTTTGTTTAAGATAGACCTAAGTTTCTTGACTCCCAGTTTCAGATTCTTTCCATTTATATGTTCTTGCATTTTAGGAGCTGCTTTTAAGGCTACCGTTAGCACTCAGGAATTTCATATACTTGGGAATGTTCAGGAATGTAATGGGCAAGTGCTTTTCTCAGGAAATTGAGAACTATTAATGGCATCATAAAAAGCCAAAAGGATAGTTCCTTTTAGATAGACACTTTAGTAGGAAGAAAATGGGAAGAATTAGAATTTGCAGCTAGAAGTTGAGAATTGGGGATTAGGAGGTAGAAAATTGAGATGAAAATGTCTAAAAGCTTTATATATCACTTTCAGAAGTCCTCATTTGGCTGAAATGATGGGGTTACAATAGATTTCCCTAGGAAACTTCAGAGACCCACTTTTATTATAAGCTCTAGTTTGCTGTGTGATCTTTTCCCTAACTTACTTCATTGGAATATTCAAATACTTTAAACCTTTAAGATATCTAAAATGGAAGGAAATACAAGAAACTGGTAACATTTATTGCCTTTGGGAAAAGAGGTTGGTGTCAGGGAAACTGGAGTAGAATTTGTACCTTTTAATTTTTATACCATAAGAATATTGTGACCTGTTTGAAAATAAATTAAAGCTAAAATTTTTTCTCTGTTATGTTCTTTTTAAGAAATATTTATTTAATTCATTTATTTTATTTTTGGCTGCATCCAATCTTAGTTGCGGCACTTGGGATCTTTGTTGTGGCATGCCGGATCTTTTGTTGTGGCGCATGGGCTCTTCTTTGTGGCGCGAGGGCATCTCTCCTTAGTTGTGGCATGCAGGCTTTCTAGTTGTGGCCTGTGGGATCAGTAGTTGTGGTGTGTGGGCTTAGTTGCCCTGCAGCATGTAGGATCTTAGTTCCCTGACCAGGGATTGAACCCACGTCCCCTGCATTGGAAGGTGGATTCTTAACCACTGGACCACCAGGGAAGTCCCTGTCATGTTCTTCAAGTGGGTAGAATGTTGTTAAAATACTTAGCTTTATTTGACAGTAGCGTAAGTGGCTTGTATTTTCAGTTTATTGTCAAAATATTTTTGCCAGACTTGTAAGAAAAAGCACATCCATAGTTGAGAATTGGTGATTTGAAATTAAATAAAAGAAAATGCTGCTAAACTTTTAGCCTGAAATCCTTTAATTGCAAAACTGTTTTCCTCTTTTTTCTCATTTAGGTTGGGTGTTGAAAACAAAGACATATTTTAGTAGAAATTCCCCTGTATTATTGCTTGGAAAGTGTTACCATTTTAAATATGAAGGTAAGTGCTAAATTTGTAACCCATCAAAAAATCTTTGTAGAAATTCATTGTGTAATTATTTTCCTTATTCTATTTCCAGGTTAACCTACCTTTGACATATTTCTTTTTGTTTTTTTTACTTTCAATTATTTTTATTGCGGTAAAATAAACTAACAAAATTTACCATCTTAGTCATTTTTAAGTGTACAGTTCAGTGGTATTAAATATATTCATAATGCTCTGCTACCATCTTCACCATTCATCTCTAGAACTCTTCATCTTGTAACAGTGAAATTCTGTACCAATTAAACGATAAGTCCTCATTCCTCCCTTCCCTTCAGCCCCTGGCAACCGCCATTCTACTTTTTATACCTGTATTTTGGCATATATCTTTTAAGAACCTGTATTTTATGTAACACATAAAATACTGCTATATGGTTTGGGTTTCTTGTGAACTCCTTGAAAATAAAGTTCATACCATCATACACCTTTTGTTATATCCCTCATAATTTTGGTTAAGGGACCATAGTTTTTATTTTTATTTTTTTATTTATTTTTGGCACACGGGCTTAGTTGCTCCGTGGCATGTGGGATCTTCCTGGAGCTGGGATCGAACCCGTGACCGCTGCATTGGCAGGCGGATTCTTAACCACTGCGCCACCTAGGAAGCCCATAATTTTGGACTTATAGTATGAATGCTAAGAAATATTGTCTGAATCAATATCTGAATATTCTTTATCAAGTTCTCTGATGATGATTTTAAAGTATATTATAATAATTAAAAGTATCACCTTAGTTAACCCCCAAATGGTAAGTTTTCCACTTCTTAAGGATGCTCCAATTTCTGAAATTATTTACTGTATTTGATGTTTCTGAATTATCATATATTTAAATAAAATAATTTATGCCCCCTATTGAGTGCCTACTGTGTATCAAGCATCATGCTAAACTCTTTGGGAAATGTCTTTAATTCTCACAACAAGCCTACATGGTAGATCCTGTGTGTTTGAAAGCTGGGGTTTAAAGAAGTAATTTGTCCAAAATCACACAGGTATTAGATGACAGAGATGAATTTGAAATCAAGACTGTGTTTCATTTTAATACTGACATTCTCTGTACTATATGGCTTTGCTTGGTATTCTGTATGTATGAATGTGTGTTGTGTGTGTGAGAGAGAGAGAGAGGAGAGGGAGAGAATGTATGTGACAGTATGTGATTATAAAGGCTTTTATTTATTTTTTGGTTGATCTGTTTTGGTCACATGAGCAATTGTGTGAAGCCTAAATGGTTTGTAATAGTAACAGCTGACATTTATTGAGTATTTATAATGTGTCAAACAGGATTGTTAAGTAATTTACATGTGTTAACTCATTGAATCCTCACAGTATTCTTGAAAGATGAGTAGGAAGTTGATGGATAAAGACAACATGCATTTTAGGTAAATAGAATGGCATGACGAAAGCAATAGCACTGAGATGTTAGAGAGTATATTTAGGAAACAGAGGTATCCAGTGTAACTATGGTGGGAGAGAATTATGAAAAGGATCAAATTATGGAGGAGCATCTTAAATGCTGTGCTAAAGAGTTAGGTCATTTGTTTACAGGCAGAGGGGAGTATGGGCTTTGGGGTTGAACATGTGGGTTTTAACTTTGGCTCTTTGCTTGTTAGTTGTTAGTAAGTTATATAATTTCCCAAAGTGTTAATGATACCTATTTCATAGGCATTTAGTGATGTGCCGGGCGCATATAAACATTCTAAATGATATTATTATTCATGATAAAAGGAATTGTGAGAAAAAGTTATTAGAATTCCTTTTAAGGATAGCATTATGTATTTTTTGGAAGAAGTACTTTGAGCAGTAAATGGACTCTTGGGGGTTCTCAACTAAAGAGATGAAAAGTAAATGATATAGGAGATTTGAATGAGACAAATAGAAGACTATTTTGTTTTGGGCTAGTAGTGGGGATGCAGGGAAAGAAAGGGTATGGGGCTCAGGAGGGAGAAAGTAGAGAGAGCCAGAAAGGTGGTGGGATTTTGCATGTCCATTGAGAAGTTTCTTTGTTGACGTGCTCTGATCTTCAGTAAAGTCAGGGAAGCTCATGAAATGCTTAATGTAAGAAAAGTTGTTTTAGAATAGGGATGGATTTGGCATCTGGAATGAAAAAGACAACTCATATCATTGCAGGAGCTAAAAGCGGGAGGTGGGGATCCAAGAGAGTTTAAGCTGTGTAAAATTAACAGAAATCTGGGGGGCTAGCTTTGAACTTCTATAGTTGCAGAATTTTTGGTTCAAGCAAGTTCTCTAAGTTTTCAGAGAGATAGGGGGTAGTGTACCCAGCTTCTTAACTATAGTGGTTATTATTATCCTAGGTTTTTGAACAACAAAATGCCAGATTTCGTTTATTTTCAGTGATCATGTATTGAGAACATGGTAGCAAGGACATTGATCTTGCCCAGAAGGAGCACATGATAATCATAACTAAATATATGCTTTAGAAAAATAACTGATAGCAATGTAGAAGAACCATTGGAAGTCAGTTATCAGGCAAGACACGATGACTCTGATATAGGGCCATGGAAATGGAGAGGATGAACTTGAGATATTTTAAGGTAGACTCGATAGCATCTGACAGATGATTGGATTTGGGGTCATGAGAGACAGAGAAGATAAAGAATACCTAAAGACTACTATCTTGGATGACAGATAGTGTTAGTAATCAAATGTGCTATATTAGAGGAAGTGTGGATTTTGGGGTGCATGTAGTGTTTGAAGTAGGCTGTTCAGAAGTAAACAATCTGAATGAAGTAGGCAGTTTAGAATTGATTGGTTAGTTATTTTCAAAGAAGTAGCGTTTGAGGCTAATGAATAAGGTCACGTTGATGGAAAATATATGTGGAGAATATTCATCTTTAAGGATCTACTGATGAAGAAGAATCAGTGAATGAAACTGAGGAGTAGGCAATATATAGGACAAAACCCATGATAGTATATTATCATAGAGACGAAAGGAAAGAGATTTTCAGGAAGAAAAGTTGGGACAAAGTACCTAATGCTAAAAAGAGGTTGAGCGGGAAATAACCTGAGAAGAGTCTGTAGGATTTGTCAGTGAGAAATTGCTGATGACTTCTGAGAGATCAGTTTCGCTGGACTGGTAAGGATAGGAAAGTAAAAGCAGTAAAATTAGCAGCAGCTAACCTGCATTTACTGAGTATGGCTCCTTGTTATGAATGAAAGCTAAAGTGATATCTTTTAAAGATTTAGTGGTTATGATATTGGGGTAGAGAAGAACTGCTTTTATAAAACATAAAACACAGCTTATACAGGAAACTATTGATGAATTTGACCAAATGAAAATTTAAAGATCAACATCACAAAAGACACCACAAAGTTTAGAAGCAAGCCAGAGAGAGAAGATATTTGCATGTGGTCTCTTATTCTCTTTTTCTTCCTCTCTGTATAGGGGTGTGTGTGTGTGTGGGTACGTTGAAGATCTATCTATCCATCTGTTATCTCTTCATCTATATCTTAGGCAAAGGGTTAATCTCCAAAATAATAAGAAACTACAAATTAATATGAAAAACATGGACAATTCAAGAAAAAAATGAACTAAGGAAATGAACAGGTGCTTTTAAAGTAAAAACTTGAGTGGCCAGTCAAACATTAGAAAATGCTCACCTCAGCAATAAAGGGAGCGCAAATTAAAATAAGATACTGTTTCTTAGTTATCAAATTTGTAAAAATTTAAAAGCTTCATGATATCAAATGTTGGCAAGGTTGTGAAGAAATAGGAACTCAAACACTGCTGATGGGAAGTAACTTGGTACAACTTCTTCATGAACTTTGAAAGTATATAGAAAAATTGAAAACATACACAACTTAGGACCCAGCAATTCTACATTTAATTATTTATCCCAGAGAAGTTCTCTGTATATGTGTAGAACACTTGTACAAGGATGTTTATTGTAGCTTTGTTGAAATAACAAAAAAATTGGAAACAAGTATGTGGTGAAGAAGGTTATTGATTCATTCCAAAATGTTTATTAAGAACCTGTTATGTGCCAGGCACTGGGGTTACTGCTGAAAGTATGACAGACACATTACTTATACTCAAGGAGCTTACAGTCCAGTAGATGAGAGACATTAAACAAATAATTACAAAATTGTTAATCCCATTATGATATTTATGATGAAACAGAAGTACAGGTTGTTACAAACAGAGACCAAATTAGAAAGGATGTGATTGGATCAAATAAGCAGAAAGCCCATTTCAAAATAGCTTAAAAGCAATAAGGGGATTTATTTATTTATTTAATTGTATTTATTTATTTATTATTTTTGGGGGGTACACCAAGTTCAATCATCGGTTTTTATATACATATCCCTGTATAACCTCTCTCCCTCGACTCCCCCCAACTCTCCCTCAAGTCCCCCCATCCTCCCCATCCCAGTCCTCTAAGGCATCTTCCATCCTCGAGTTCAACTCCCTTTGTTATACAACAACTTCCCACTGACTATCTATTTTACAGTTGGTAGTATATATATGTCTGTGCTACTCTCTTGCTTCGTCTCATCTTCCCCTTCACCCCCCGCCCCCTCCCAAACCTCGAGTTCTCCAGTCCATTCTCTGCATCTGCTTCCTTATTCTTGTCACTGAGTTCATCAGCACCATTTTCAGATTTCGTATATGTGAGTTAGCATACAATATTTGTCTTTCTCTTTCTGACTTACTTCACTCTGTATACAGACTCTAGGTCTATCCACCTCATGACATATAGCTCCATCTCATCCCTTTTTATAGCTGAGTAATATTCCATTGTATATATATGCCACATCTTCTTTATCCATTCATTTGTTGATGGGCATTTAGGTTGTTTCCATGTCCTGGCTATCGTAAATAGTGTGGCAATAAACATTATGGTACATGTTTCTTTTGGGATTACGGTTTTCTTTGGGTATATGCCCAGGAGTGGGATTACTGGATCATATGGTAGTTCTATTTGTAGTTTTTTAAGGAACCTCCAAATTGTTTTCCATAGTGGCTGTACCAACTTACATTCCCACCAACAGTGCAGGAGAGTTCCCTTTTCTCCACACCCTCTCCAACATTTGTTGTTTCCAGATTTTGTGATGATGGCCATTCTGATTGGTGTGAGGTGATACCTCACTGTGGCTTTGACTTGCATTTCTCTGATGATTAGTGATGTGGAGCATCTTTTCATGTGTTTGTTGGCCATCTGTATGTCTTCTTTGGAGAAATGTCTGTTTAGGTCTTCCGCCCATTTGTGGATTGGGTTATTTGCTTTTTTGGTATTAAGCTGCATGAGCTGCTTGTATATTTTGGAGGTTAATCCTTTGTTCGTTGTTTCGCTGGCAACTATTTTTTCCCATTCTGAGGGTTGCCTTCTAGTCTTGTTTATGGTTTCTTTCGCTGTGCAAAAGCTTTTCAGTTTCATGAGGTCCCATTTGTTCTTTCTTGATTTGATTTCCATAATTCTAGGAGGTGGGTCAAAAAGGATCTTGCTTTGATGGATGTCACAGAGTGTTCTGCCTATGTTTTCCTCTAGGAGTTTTATAGTGTCTGGCCGCCTTACATGTAGGTCTTCAATCCATTTGGAGTTTATTTTTGTGTATGGTGTTAGGAAGTGTTCTAATTTCATTCTTTTACATGTTGCTGTCCCATTTTCCCAGCACCACTTATTGAAGAGGCTGTCTTTTTTCCATTGTATACTCGTGCCTCCTTTGTCAAAGATAAGGTGCCCATATGTGTTTGGGCTTACTTCTGAATTCTCTATTCTATTCCATTGATCTTCCTTTCTGTTTTTGTGCCAGTACCATACTGTCTTGATCACTATGGCCTTGTAGTATAGTTTGAAGTCAGGAAGCCTGATTCCACCAACTCCATTTTTCCTTCTCAAGATTGCTTTGGCTATTCGGGGTCTTTTGCGTTTCCATACAAATCGTAAGATTTCTTGCTCTAGTTCTGTGAAAAATGCCATTGGTAATTTGATCGGGATTGCATTGAAACTGTAAATTGCTTTGGGTAGTACAGTCATTTTCACGATGTTGATTCTTCCAATCCAGGAACATGGTATGTCCCTCCATCTGTTTGTGTTGTCTTTGATTTCTTTCATCAATGTCTTAAAGTTTTCTGCATACAGATCTTTTGCCTCCTTAGGCAGGTTTATTCCTAGGTATTTTATTCTTTTTGTTGCAGTGGTGAATGGGAGAGTTTCCTTAATTTCTCTTCCTGCTCTTCCGTTGTTAGTGTATAGGAATGCAAGAGATTTCTGTGCATTAATTTTGTATCCTGCTACTTTACTAAACTCATCAATGAGTGCTAGCAGTTTTCTGGTAGAGTCTTTAGGGTTTTCTAGATATATAATATCATGTCATCTGCAAAGAGTGACAATTTTACTTCTTTTCCAATTTGTATTCCTTTTATTTCTTTTTCTTCTCTGATTGCTGTGGCTAAAACTTCCAAAACTATGTTGAATAATAATGGTGAGAGTGGGCACCCTTGTCTTGTTCCTGTTCTTAGAGAGAGTTCTTTCAGTTTTTCCCCATTGAGAACAATGTTGGCTTTTGGTTTTTCATATATGGCTTTTATTATGTTGAGGTAATTTCCTTCTATGCCCATTTTCTGGAGAGCTTTTATCATAAATGGATGTTGAACTTTGTCAAAAGCTTTTTCTGCATCTACTGAGATGATCATATGGTTTTTATTCTTCAGTTTGTTGATATGATGTATCACGTTGATTGATTCGCGTATGTTGAAGAATCCTTGCATCCCAGGGATAAACCCCACTTGGTTATGGTGTATGATTTTTTTAATGTGCTGTTGCAGTCTGTTAGCTAGTATTTGGTTGAGGATTTTTGCACCTATATTCATCAGTGATATTGGTCTGTAATGTTCTTTTTTTGTGACATCTTTGCCTGGTTTTGGTATCAGGGTGATGGTGGCCTCGTAGAATGAGTTTGGGAGTGTTCTGCCTTCTGCGATATTTTGGAAGAGTTTGAGAAGGATAGGTGTTAGCTCTTCTCTAAATGTTTGATAAAATTCACCCATGAATCCATCTGGTCCTGGGCTTTTGTGTGTTGGGAGATTTTTAATCACTGCCTCAATTATTTATTTATTTATAATTCACAAGCGGAAGTCCTGACATAGGGATGGCTCTAGGTTAGGTTAATTAGTGCCTCTGCGACATCATGAAGGACTCATGTTCTGTCCATCTTCCGCCTCTGCTAATCTCAGCATATTGGTCTTATCTTCACCTACCTCTCCTTATAGTAGCAAGTGCCTATCTCAGTACCATGATGAGACATGACAGATATGACAGAATCTAATGGAAGCAGGACTTTTTCTTCTTTGTTTTCTTTCATTATTGTAAATATTGAATTTTTATTTTAATAATTTTATATTATTTAAAATATTTACATTTTTAAAATTATGAATTACTCATACCTAGAGAAGACAAAAGCCTTATGTATACACTTTCAAGAATAGTAATGAGGGACTTCCTGGGTGGTGCAGTAGTTAAGAATCAGCCTGCCAATGCAGGGGACACAGGTTCGATCCCTGCTCCAGGAAGGTCCCACATGCTGCGGAGCAACTAAGCCCGTGCGCTACAACCGTTGAGCCCATGTGCTGCAGCTAATGAAGCCCACGCACCTAGAGCCTGTGCTCCGCAATGAGAGGCCACCACAATGAGGAGCCTATGCACCACAATGAGGAGTAGCCCCTGCTTGCTGCAACTAGAGAAAGTCTGTGTGCAGCAATGAAGACCCAACACAGCCAATAAAATAAATAAATACATTTATTTAAAAAAAAAGCATAGCAATGAAACTGTGATAGACAAGAGAAGTACAACATTATGAGTAAGTTTTAATTGTGTTTCTGCCCAATTGTAGCCCTTCCCACACCAAAAAACTCTACTATCCTGAAGTGGTAGAATGGACTCGAACTATGTTTTACTTCTGTGACTTGCTTATGGCTTTTAGTTTTTTTTTTTTTTTTTTTTTTTTTTTTTTATTATTATTTTATTTTATTTTTTTGGGGGGTACACCAGGTTCAATCAACTGTTTTTATACACATATCCCCATATTCCCTCCCTTCCTTGACGCCCCCCCCTCGATTCCCCCCCACCCTCCCTGCCCCAGTCCTCTAAGGCATCTTCCATCCTCGAGTTGGACTCCCTTTGTTATACAACAACTTCCCACTGACTATTTTACAGTTGGTAGTATATATATGTCTGTACTACTCTCCCGCTTCTTCTCAGTTTCCCCTTCACCCCCCGCCCCCTCCCATACCTCGAGTTCTCCAGTCCATTCCCTGTATCTGCTTCCCTGTTCTTGTCACTGAGTTCATCAGTACCATTTTTAGATTCCGTATATGTGAGTTAGCATACAATATTTGTCTTTCTCTTTCTGACTTACTTCACTCTGTATGACAGATTGTAGTTCTATCCACCTCATTACATATAGCTCCATCTCATCCCTTTTTATAGCTGAGTAATATTCCATTGTATATATATGCCACATCTTCTGTATCCATTCATTTGTTGATGGGCATTCAGGTTGCTTCCATGTCCTGGCTATTGTAAAGAGTGCTGCAATAAACATTATGGTACAAGTTTCTTTTGGGATTATGGTTTTCTTTGGGTATATGCCCAGGAGTGGGATGACTGGATCATATGGTAGTTCTATTTGTAGTTTTTTAAGGAACCTCCAAATTGTTTTCCATAGTGGCTGTACCAACTTACAGTCCCACCAACAGTGCAGGAGAGTTCCCTTTTCTCCACACCCTCTCCAACATTTGTTGTTTCCAGACTTTGTGATGATGGCCATTCTGATTGGTGTGAGGTGATACCTCATTGTGGCTTTGACTTGCATTTCTCTGATGATGAGTGATGTTGAGCATCTTTTCATGTGTTTGTTGGCCATCTGTATGTCTTCTTTGGAGAAATGTCTATTTAGGTCTTCTGCCCATTTGTGGATTGGGTTATTTGCTTTTTTGGTATGAAGCTGCATGAGCTGCTTGTATATTTTGGAGGTTAATCCTTTGTCCGTTGTTTCATAGGCAATTATTTTTTCCCATTCTGAGGGTTGCCTTTTAGTCTTGTTTATGGTTTCTTTTGCTGTGCAAAAGCTTTTAAGTTTCATGAGGTCCCATTCGTTTATTCTTGATTTTATTTCCATGATTCTAGGAGGTGGGTCAAAAAGGATGTTGCTTTGATGTATGTCAAAGAGTGTTCTGCCTATGTTTTCCTCTAGGAGTTTGATAGTGTCTGGCCTTACATGTAGGTCTTTAATCCATTTGGAGTTTATTTTTGTGTATGGTGTTAGGAAGTGTTCTAATTTCATTCTTTTACATGTTGCTGTCCAATTTTCCCAGCACCACTTATTGAAGAGGCTGTCTTTTTTCCACTGTATACTCGTGCCTCCTTTGTCAAAGATAAGGTGCCCATATGTGTTTGGGCTTACTTCTGAGTTCTCTATTCTGTTCCATTGATCTTCCTTTCTATTTTTGTGCCAGTACCATACTGTCTTGATCACTATGGCCTTGTAGTATAGTTTGAAGTCAGGAAGCCTGATTCCACCAACTCCATTTTTCCTTCTCAAGATTGCTTTGGCTATTCGGGGTCTTTTGCGTTTCCATACAAATCGTAAGATTTCTTGCTCTAGTTCTGTGAAAAATGCCATTGGTAATCTGATCGGGATTGCATTAAATCTGTAAATTGCTTTGGGTAGTACAGTCATTTTCACGATGTTGATTCTTCCAATCCAGGAACATGGTATGTCCCTCCATCTGTTTGTGTTGTCTTTGATTTCTTTCATCAATGTCTTAAAGTTTTCTGCATACAGATCTTTTGCCTCCTTAGGCAGGTTTATTCCTAGGTATTTTATTCTTTTTGTTGCAGTGGTGAATGGGAGAGTTTCCTTAATTTCTCTTCCTGCTCTTCCGTTGTTAGTGTATAGGAATGCAAGAGATTTCTGTGCATTAATTTTGTATCCTGCTACTTTACTAAACTCATCAATGAGTGCTAGCAGTTTTCTGGTAGAGTCTTTAGGGTTTTCTAGATATATAATATCATGTCATCTGCAAAGAGTGACAATTTTACTTCTTTTCCAATTTGTATTCCTTTTATTTCTTTTTCTTCTCTGATTGCTGTGGCTAAAACTTCCAAAACTATGTTGAATAATAATGGTGAGAGTGGGCACCCTTGTCTTGTTCCTGTTCTTAGAGAGAGTTCTTTCAGTTTTTCCCCATTGAGAACAATGTTGGCTTTTGGTTTTTCATATATGGCTTTTATTATGTTGAGGTAATTTCCTTCTATGCCCATTTTCTGGAGAGCTTTTATCATAAATGGATGTTGAACTTTGTCAAAAGCTTTTTCTGCATCTACTGAGATGATCATATGGTTTTTATTCTTCAGTTTGTTGATATGATGTATCACGTTGATTGATTCGCGTATGTTGAAGAATCCTTGCATCCCAGGGATAAACCCCACTTGGTTATGGTGTATGATTTTTTTAATGTGCTGTTGCAGTCTGTTAGCTAGTATTTGGTTGAGGATTTTTGCACCTATATTCATCAGTGATATTGGTCTGTAATGTTCTTTTTTTGTGACATCTTTGCCTGGTTTTGGTATCAGGGTGATGGTGGCCTCGTAGAATGAGTTTGGGAGTGTTCTGCCTTCTGCGATATTTTGGAAGAGTTTGAGAAGGATAGGTGTTAGCTCTTCTCTAAATGTTTGATAAAATTCACCCATGAATCCATCTGGTCCTGGGCTTTTGTGTGTTGGGAGATTTTTAATCACTGCCTCAATTATTTATTTATTTATAATTCACAAGCGGAAGTCCTGACATAGGGATGGCTCTAGGTTAGGTTAATTAGTGCCTCTGCGACATCATGAAGGACTCATGTTCTGTCCATCTTCCGCCTCTGCTAATCTCAGCATATTGGTCTTATCTTCACCTACCTCTCCTTATAGTAGCAAGTGCCTATCTCAGTACCATGATGAGACATGACAGATATGACAGAATCTAATGGAAGCAGGACTTTTTCTTCTTTGTTTTCTTTCATTATTGTAAATATTGAATTTTTATTTTAATAATTTTATATTATTTAAAATATTTACATTTTTAAAATTATGAATTACTCATACCTAGAGAAGACAAAAGCCTTATGTATACACTTTCAAGAATAGTAATGAGGGACTTCCTGGGTGGTGCAGTAGTTAAGAATCAGCCTGCCAATGCAGGGGACACAGGTTCGATCCCTGCTCCAGGAAGGTCCCACATGCTGCGGAGCAACTAAGCCCGTGCGCTACAACCGTTGAGCCCATGTGCTGCAGCTAATGAAGCCCACGCACCTAGAGCCTGTGCTCCGCAATGAGAGGCCACCACAATGAGGAGCCTATGCACCACAATGAGGAGTAGCCCCTGCTTGCTGCAACTAGAGAAAGTCTGTGTGCAGCAATGAAGACCCAACACAGCCAATAAAATAAATAAATACATTTATTTAAAAAAAAAGCATAGCAATGAAACTGTGATAGACAAGAGAAGTACAACATTATGAGTAAGTTTTAATTGTGTTTCTGCCCAATTGTAGCCCTTCCCACACCAAAAAACTCTACTATCCTGAAGTGGTAGAATGGACTCGAACTATGTTTTACTTCTGTGACTTGCTTATGGCTTTTAAAGTTGTGTTTTTAAGATTTGCCATGTTATGTGTAGTTCTAGTTTATTTGTACTGCTGTATAATAGTCCATTGTATGAATTACCACAAATTATTCATTCTACTATTGTTAGACATTTAGTTTGCTTTGGTTTTGCTATTTTAAATAGTGTATAATAGTACCTTCTTGTGTTTTTGTAGAAATAAGACTTTCTCAGAAGTTTTTGAAATATGTCATTTGCTGTTTAAAAATATCTACATGCAGAATGAAGGGAATTAATCATTATTCAGAAAAATATCACATTTCTGTTCTTATTATCCACTTTATAGATTCTCTTTTCTGATGAGTTAACCCCAAACCACCTTTTTACACCTTTCCAGAAATTTTTTGGTATTTTCAGAAAGGGACGCCCTTGTACTTAAAAGTACACAAATTTAAGTGAGTCAAGTATAATTTTGAAAACAGGAGGAATAACAGTAAATAAGATCAAATACACATTTGAAAAGAGATTTAAATATACATTTTGAAAATAAGGGGAGTCACAATAATCAAGGTAAGGTAAAATTTGTTCAGAAAAACAAAGGGATTATGACAGGGTGGAAATAACATATTAAGGATTTTTTGGTTTGTAATGAAGTTTTAAAACTTTTGAAATATATGACAAAGATCTGTTAATTATGGGGGCTAATTTTCTTTATTATTTCTCCTTTTGTGGGTATACAAACCCACATTATGTAAAGATTTATTAATCCTATAATTATGGTATTACTTTGGTGAATTTCTAGTTCATAACACTTGTCCTAAGGTTATTGTCCTCTTTTGTCATGACTTTCTTTGTAGCTTCAAAAGAAATATAATATTCTGTTTATTGCATTTGAAATATTTTAATGCTAACCTTTTTTCTCTTTGTGTGTCATTATGGATTCACGGGTTTTTAGGTTTACTGTGCATCGGTCAGTCTCCACCAGTAATCTCTGTATGATACTCAAGTTGTCCCAACTTGGCCAGTGGAAATTCCTTTCAGATTGGCTTATCTTTCAACAAACCCTAATTAATTTTTGGAATTTTCTTGCTTTCTTCCACAATTAGGTGTGCCATGCCACCATTTCAGTGTACAGAGCCAGAGTAGATAAATATTTTTTCTTATACAGCCATGAATCTATATTGGTATTTCCAGTCTAGTTCTAATGGATCATATTCCTACTTAAATTCTTGATCCTTTAGTTATCTCTTTTTCTATTATATAAACGTTTTCTAATAGTTCTTTTTGTTCTGCTAAGGATTTTAGTCAAACTACTTTAACCAGAGTCACTCATCTCTCATTCTTTGTGGCATTTATCTGATGGATAGTTTTATTCAGTTGTTTCAATTCTCTTTCAGTTTGAAGGTGTTGGCATTCTATCTCACAGATCTAAATGGTGTCTTCCAACCACAATGATTTTACTTTGCCTCCCTTTTGAGTTATCTACAGTGAATTAATTCATAATGATAAGTATAAGATTCTTAAACTTGATTACACTACTTTAACTATACTAAGTCTGTCCTGCTCATTCAAGCTTTTTAAATTTATCTTGCTACCTTTCCTGAGCTACAAAGTTATTTTATGCAATTTTTCTTTCCCAGTGTTAGATATCATGCTGTGCATTGTTATGTCAAGGTTTGTGGTATGTAAATCCAAATGGTCCTTCCAGTTAGTATTATCTTGACCAAATACCAAAATTAAAAAAAAAATTTACAGGTATCTATGAGAGAAACAATTAAGGATTTTATCTTATTTTAAGAAAGCCTCATTTCCCCATAGATACCATGCCCCCATCTGGCTAGAATTTTTTTAAGATTTTCTCTTAGATGATTCAGGACATGATGGGCCCGGAGACTACTAAGGAAGAACTGTATCTGTGGTTGTCTCTAGTATGCCAGTTCTATCTTAGGGACTCAAATGATTTAACATGAATAACAGAGATAAGTCTGTCTCCTTCCTAATTCTGGGGCTGAGGAGCATCTATAGACAATCATTCTAATCTATGGACATACACACACACACACGGAAACAAACCATAGTGCATGGAAAACAGGAAACATTTTTTTTTAAGAGATAGAAAGGGTAGCACAGAGGCTAGAAAATAATAAAAGTTTTTTCTGAACTGAAACCAGCCTGGGGTGGAGCCTTGCTTAGGCATCTCTTTATAGGACATAAGAAAGGGCATGAAAGTAAGATATCAAGGGGTCTTCCTGTGTGTGCTTTTGGTTCTTGTGCTGTCTCTACTGTTTTCAGGGATCTGTGTTATTCCAGATGTTGCCAAGATTATGGCCAAATGTGGAAGTAAGATCCCACAATTTAGAATTTTTTGAAACATGACTTTTGCCATTTAGTAAGAAAAGGCATGCAGGAAGAAATCAGTTATTTAGAGGTATATTACTTAATTTGAACATTTTCCAGATCTTGTTTTATTATTGATTTTTGATTTAATTCCATTGTGGTCAGAGAAAATATTTTTATGACTATAATCTCTTTGAAGTTGTCGAGACTTACTTTATGGTCTAAATATAGTATAACTTGGTAAATATTCTTTGTGTGCCTGACAAGAGTATGTATTCTATTACTGGAATGTTCTGTAAGAACAGTTAGGTCAAGTTGGTTGAATTCAAGTCTTCTCTAGTCTTGCTCTATCCTACTTGTTCTGCAAACTATTATGAGAAGGATATTGAAATCTCTGCCTATGATTGTGGATTTGTCTGTTTCTCCTTGCAATTCTGTCAGTTTTTGCTTCATTGATTTTGAAGCTTTGTTATTGGGTGCATGAACATTTGAAATTGTTATGGTCCTTTAATGAATTGACCCCTTTATAATTATAAAACCCTTCTTTAGGCCTGGTGATATTTTTTTGGTCTGAAATCTACTTTGATATTAAGCTTTCTTTTGCTTAAGGTTATATGGTATATCTTTTTATATTCTTTTTCACAATCTATTTGTCTTTATATTTAAAGTTTGTTTCCTGTAGGAAGTAAATAGTTGGCTCTTGCTTTTTTATCCAATCTGATAATCTCTGCCTTTTAATTAAGTTGTTTAGACTACAGGCATACCTCAGAGATATTGCGGGTTTGGTTCCAGACCACTGCAATAAAGCAAATATTGCAATAAAGTAAGTTGCACCAAGTTTTTTGGTTTCCCAGTGTACATGAGAGTTTGTGTATACTGTATTATAGTCTATTAAGTATACAATAGCATTATGTCTAAAAAAGCGTACATACCTTACTTAAAAAATACTTTATGGCTAAAAAATGCTAATCATTATCTAACAATGCAGGGTTGCCACAAACCTTCAATTTGTAAAAAACGCAGTATTTGCAAAGCACAATAAAGTGAAGAACAAAAGTAAGATATGCCTGTATTCACATTTTATATGATTATTGATATAGTTAGGTTTGTCTGTCATCTCACTATTTGCTTTTTATTTGTTAAATCTGCTCTTTGTGCCTTTTCCTCTTTTTCTACCTTCTTTCAGATTAGAATCTTTTTTGATTTCTCTTTTATCTCTTTGTTGGCTGATTAGCTGTAACTTTTTATTGTGTTACTTTATGAGGTTACTTTAAGGCAGCGGTCCCAAACCTTTTGTCACCAGGGGCTGGTTTCGTGGAAGACAGTTTTTCCATGGATGGGGTGCGGGGGATGGTTTTGGGATGATTCAAGTGCATTACATTTATTATGCAGTTTGTTTCTATTATTATTACATCTGGTCTATCTCAGATCATCAGGCGTTAGATTCTTATAAGAAGCACGCAACCTAGATCCCTTGCATGTGCAGTTCACCGTAGGGTTTACGCTCCTATGAAAATCTAATGCTGCCACTCATCTGATAGGAGGCGGAGCTCAGGCAATAATGCGAGGGATGGGGAGCAGCTGTAAATACAAACGAAGCTTTGCTCGCAGGCTGCTCACCTCCTGCTGTGTCTCCCGGTTCCTGACAGGCCACAGACTGGTAACGGTTTAAGGTTTTAGTGTACATCTTGAACTTACTGCAGTCTACCTTCAAGTGATATTATATCAACTCATATAGTATAAGCACCTTAGAGTAGCGTACTTCACTTCCCTCCTGCCGGTCGTTATGCTGTTGGCGTCATACATTTTATTTATTTGTATCTTATACATGCCACAATATATTGTTATTATTTTTGTTTAAACGGCCAATATCTTTAAAGAGATTTAAGTAAGAAAAGTTATATGTATTGTTTTAGTAACTTTTAATGTCCTTGTTTGCTAATTCTAGCATTCATGTTGGTTTGGGTTCAGTTTTGATTGGGTGAGTATTCTCATTTTGGCTTGTGTTTTCCTGCCTATTTGCATGCTTGATTGATTGCCAGACGTATTGTTTACTTTCTTGGGTGCTGGATATTTTTGTGTTCTTTGAGTATTGCATTGTGTGAATATGCCACAGTTTATCCATTTTATTCTTGGTGGGCATTTGGATAGTTTTCAGTTTTTGGCAATGGTTAGGAGCCCTGCTGTGAATATTGTAGTACATGTGCTTTGGTGAATGAACATGTGTATGGATTTTCATTCGGTGTGTATACCTGGGAATGTAATTGCTGGGTCATAGGGTATTCATACCTCCCGCCTCAGTATATACTACCAAATAGTTTTACAAAACACTTGTGCCAATTTGTATTTCTACCAGATGTGTGTGAGAATTCTGCTCGCTCTCAGCTCTCCAGTACTTGGTATTTTTCCATGTTTATTAGAGCCACATTTTATTTTAATTTGCATTTGTCTGATAGCTAATGAAATTGAGCATATTCTCATAAATTTTTTCCATTGAGATGTGTCTTCTATTAGATTATCTCTCTAGGTTTTCTTCATATATTCTGGATATGAAT
The DNA here is from genome assembly GCF_030028045.1 of Hippopotamus amphibius kiboko. Classification (NCBI taxonomy): domain Eukaryota; kingdom Metazoa; phylum Chordata; class Mammalia; order Artiodactyla; family Hippopotamidae; genus Hippopotamus; species Hippopotamus amphibius. The sequence continues at coordinate 81,094,677 of NC_080186.1, read as the reverse complement.
CCTTTTTTGAATATATCTATGGGAAATGTCTCCTACTCCATTAGTTACTTTTTCACTCAGTTTATCTTTTGAAGAGCACAGTTCTTAATTTTAATATAGTCTGGTTAAGTTTTTTACTTTCAATGGTTAGTACTTCTTGTGTTCTCTTTAGTAAATCTTTGCTCTCTTTAGGACGAGGTATTTTTTCTAGTGTTTTGAAACTGTCATTTCTTTGTTTTTTCTCTCTGGTTGTTTTTAAGATCAGCTCTTTGTCTTTCATGTGGATTTCATTTTATTCTACTCAGAATTCGTATATTTCTTAAAATGTGAAGAATTTCAGCCACTTTTTAAAAAAAAATTTATTTATTTATTTATTGGCTGTCTTGGGTCTTTGATACTGCACACAGGCTTTCTCTAGTTGCGGTGAGCGGTGGGCTTCTCTTCGTTGTGGTACGCAGGCTCCTCTTCGCTGTGCCTTCTCTTGTTGCGGAGCATGGGCTCTAGGTGCGTGGGCTTCAGTAGTTGCATCACATAGGCTCAATAGTTGTGGTTCACGGGCTCTAGAGCGCAGGCTCAATAGTTGTGGGATACGAGCTTAGTTGCTCCGCAGCATGTGGGACCTTCCTGGGGCAGGGATCGAACCCATGTCTCCTGCGTTGGCAGGTGGATTCTTAACCACTGCGCCACCTGGGAAGCCGAATACCCTTCTTTTTTAAACATATACATATTTTATCCCATTTCTGATAATTATAATAGTTGTACTCTTTCAGGGTATATTCCTGCAGTTTGTTGTACTTCTGATTAATTCTCATATTAGCTTGTTTTATTGTCATTTTTGATTGTGATAAGCAACCTTGACTGAGCCCTCAATATTACTAGCAGTTCTCTTCTATTTCCTTTATCAGCTTCCTTTCTCATTCTTCATAGTGGTTCTTTCAGGCATTCTCATTCTTCATAAACCTCTGCTCAGAAGTCTTTTCCATCATAGAAAACAAAAGCAAAGCAAAACAAATGTTTGTTGTGCATTTACTGTGGACTGAACTCTGTTAGGCGCAGAGCATTCAGAGGTCTAGAAGATAAACATATTTCTTCTCCTCTAGTATACTTGAAATCTGGAGGGGAGGCAGATGTAGATAAAAGGCTCTCTAGATACAGTTGACTAAATACTCTGAAAAGGAAAATCAGTCAAAAAGTGGAATAGCAGTAGCAGTATTATAGTGGAAAGTCAACAAGACAACAAAGTTCATTTAGTACTCGCAGTTCCCCAATAATATTTACAGTAAATATTAAGAGGATACTAGATCTTAAAAGGATAAGGAATTAATCACTTTCTCAAGATAGGAGATTAGGAACTATGTGTTTGGCAAGCCACAGGATGAGCTGTTATGTGTTATTATATCCAATTTCAAACAAATTTAAATGTCTCTAAGGTGGAAATTTTGGACTTATTTTTAGTGCTGTATTCAGTTTCCAGGCATTTTTATTTTTATTTGTAATTAAATTTAAACTCTAATATTGAGAGAAATTCATTGATAATAGAGGCTTCACATGCCTTCTTTTAATTATCATTGAAACTGTATGCTACAACTTAGTTCCATTAGGCTGAGTATTATGAAGTTCGGGTGATTGTAATTTTTTTCTGAATGAGCTTGAAAAGGGATAGGTGCAGGAAAGATGAGGAGTAAAAGCATGATAAAACTGCTTTAACATCCTTTAGAAGGGCATTAGAAATTAAACTCCTGGAATTGAGAGTTATAGGCAGATTTACCTACCTATCCATGCACTCACCCAAACCAGCCAACATTTATTAGATCTGTTTTTGCTAGACACTGTGCTTCATGCTGAGGTTGAAAAGATGACTAAGACTTTCTCTCTGAAGGAATCAAGAAATGTTGGTTCCTCTTGAGCACTAGTGTTTTGTAGATTATTGGGCAAATAGTGACCATAGTTTTCACTTAGAAATTGTATTAGAGATAATCAATTTGGAAAAGCTTTTGAAAATGATGTATGTGGGTCGCAACAATTTAAAAATATATATATTTCAACATGAAAGGATAACAGTATATTTAAGAATTTTATATTCTTACTGTTTAGCTTGTTAGCTTTGATTTTATAATTTGAGTATAAATGATTACATACATTTTTACATATTGGCAAATGATATTTTATTTTTTATTTTTTTAAAGATTTATTTATTACTTATTTTATATTTGGCTGCATTGGGTCTTCGTTGCTGCACATGGGCTTTCTCTAGTTGTGGTGAGTGGGGGCTACTCTTCGCTGTGGTGTGTGGGCTTCTCTTTGCAGTGGCTTCTCTTGTTATGGAGCACAGGTTCTGGGCACATGGGCTTCAGTAGTTGCGGTGTGTGGGCTCAGTAGTTGTGGCACACAGGCTCTAGATACAGGCTCAGCGGTTGTGGTGCATGGGCTTAGTTGCTCTGTGGCATGTGGGATCTTCCTGGTCCAGGGATCAAACCCATGTCCTCTGCATTGGCAGGCAGATTCTCAACCACTGCGCCACTAGGGAAGTCCTGACAAATCATAATATTTTATTTGCAAATCTCATTTTAGAGAGCACTAATATCTATATCCTGAACCAAATGAGGCAAAAAGAAAATATATTTTTATATTATCTCCTCCTAAGAGAGTTGATTATATTTGGAGTATAGGATATTATTATTAACAACAGTATCACTGATAATACCTTATGTTAGTTATTGCTAGAATGTACAAAACATTTCAGCATTCATTCTCATTTGATTTTCATAACAGCCTGCATAGGCAGAATGTAAGATTTATCTTCATTTAAATTGAATACAAGAATTAGAAAGATTGTGCTGTACTCCATATGGAGAATAATGGAAATATAGTACCATTATTGACATTTCTTTGCATTTATTTAGACTATAGTTTATATTTTTATTTTGTAGATGAAAATGAACTGTTACCTACAAGATCAGGATGTACAATAGAAGATCATGTAATTGCGGGAAATGTAGAAGAATTTCGTAAAGATTTCATTTCAAGAATATGGCTTACCTACAGGGAAGAATTTCCTCAAATAGAAGGCTCAGCTTTGACAACAGACTGTGGTTGGGGCTGTACATTAAGAACTGGCCAGATGCTATTGGCTCAAGGACTCATACTACACTTTCTTGGCAGAGGTAAATCAAATCTCTGTTTTTTGGGGGGGGTTGTTGTTGTTATTTTTTAAATTTGAACTCTAGCTGCAAACTGAATAAAATTCCCTGATGTTAATTTCTTGACTCCCTGATGTCTTCTAAAGTTGTAACTAATCTAGCATATAACATTTTTGTTGAACTGGGACGGTATGACTTAAACTTTAGTGATTTATCTTTCAAAAATATGGGTTAAATGTAAGTATTATTCATGGATACCACTATGAATTAATTACATTCAAATTTTAGTAGTCTTTGGATTTTTTGTTGTTGTTATTATTTAGTTCTTTTTGATTGAACTCTGGATTATCTGCAGTTCAGTAAATTCTGGGCAGGTCAACAGCAATGACTTTGAGCACAAAATTATTGAGCAGTTAATATTTTTACATTATTTAAATCTTAAGAAATTTTACACTGGTTTCTTTTTTTTCTGTCTACATATCAATGCTTTAAACTATTTTTATCTTTATAAATATGATTATAATCAGTTAAATTGATTAGGGCATTTTCTCAATAAGGTCATCATGCTTAGACTTTTAGACTCTCAAAAATGTCATTGATACCTAACTTATATACATCTATTTTTTTCTAATGTGCCACCTTACCATTTCTGTTATTTTTATATAATTTTCTGTCATTTTTATATAATGTGTACATTTGTAGGAGGATTTTAGTTTACCATTTTAGGCTATCATATCTGGTTATTAGTAAGTGTCATTATATTTTTTAAGTGTTAAACAATTTTCTGCAATGCATGGCAAGTATTTAATAACCTTTCTGTAGGGATTATTGATGAGATCATTCAGAGAGAATGTTTATTCAAGAGTGGTGTGGATATTGCAAGGAAAAGGAATTTTTTTCAGCATTTTCTGGGATGATTTATTTATAGTCTCATGCAGTCATGGACAAGAATTGGAATACTTTTCACAGTCCTGACTAGGTCTCTGAATCTGATTCATTTTGTTAACTTAAAATTACGTGAATGTTTGGGGACTGTCTTGCTGTTGAAAACAGTGAGGTAGTGATATAGTTGATGGTGGGGGGTGGGGGGGGTGGGGGAGGAATCTTTGATCTATAATAACTTCATTTATTAACTCCATTTGCTAGAGAATTGATGTTACTCCCTAAATAATAATTAAATTATTTTGAAAGGATTGTATGAGAAAAAAAACACCTTGAAAAGAAATATTTAACTTTCATGGTCAAATTTCTATTTTAACATATAACCAAAACAAAATCCACTTCTGAAGTTAATCTCTCATGAATACTATGAATGTTAGTGAATATTTTTATTGTGCCTTTGGGTAATTGAGACTGGATGTCTGGTGAGCAGTACTGGTAATGTAATACAAAAGTCTTTTTTCCATCTTAGCACTGTCAAAAAAAAGAAAAGAATGAAAAACATATTCCAGAATTGTTCATTTTTACCTAAGTTTACTATTTTTTCTCTTTCATTTTGGTAATTTTTTCCTGGTTATATGTAATATATTCCCATTTAAAAAAATTGTAGAAACTACGGAAAAGTCCAAAGAATACTATTTCAACTAAAAAGTAAATATCATTGGTATATTAGCATATTTCTTCTGCTTGTACCTTTGTTTTCTTAATCAGCTTTATTTAGATATAATCTACATACCATAAGTTCAGTCATTTAAAGTGAACAACAATTCAGTGGTTTTTAGTATATTTACAGAGTTCTACAATTAGCCCCATTATCTAATTTTAGGACGCTTTCATCTTCCGCCAAGGAAACCTCATACCCATTAGTAGTCACCCTTCCCCACTGGCAGCCATTAATCTACTTTCTGTCAATATAAATTTGTGTATTTCTGACTTTGCTATTTTAGCTTAGTAACCCATATGACTTTAAATGCTACATACTTATTTTAGTAGAATTGATAAAGTCTAACCATACAAAAGATCTGAACACCTTGCTTTGGAACTACTATAGCTTGGACCTGGCCTGATGCTTTGAACATTGAAAATTCAGACTCTGAATCATGGACTGCCAACACTGTAAAAAAATTTACAGCATCATTTGAAGCATCACTTTCAGGGGAAAGAGAACTCAAAACCCCAACAATTTCTCTGAAGGAAACAATTGGGAGATATTCTGATGATCGTGAAATGCAAAATGAAATTTGTCATAGGAAAATCGTCTCTTGGTTTGGTGATTCCCCCTTGGCTCTCTTTGGTTTACATCAACTAATAGAGTATGGAAAGAAGTCTGGGAAAAAAGCTGGAGATTGGTATGGACCAGCTGTGGTTGCTCACATTTTAAGGTAAAATTGTTTTAAAATCTTTCATCTTATGACAGAGGTCCTCAGGCTCATAGATACTGATTTTTGCAATGTGTATATATTATTGGAACTTTTAAAGTCTAACTGTGTGAGAGTATTCATAAAGGAGCTTTCATTTACTGTTAGGGAAAAAAATAAGACATATTCAGACTCTAGTTACATTTAATTCATCTACTGACAAATTTTTCTTCTTTTGCTCATAGGTATAGATATCCAAGGTCTCTTTCTAACCAGGTTTTCATTAGACTACCTTATTGAAATGTTCTGAAAACTAACAACTCTTTCAACCTTGGAACATGCATAACATTATAGTTTTTTTTAATAGTGTAACCTGGGGGCTGTAATGTACTGATAGTGTAATGAAATGTCAAGAGCTAAAATTGATGTTTTCAGCATTTCTTTGCACACATCAAATTCTTGTGAATTGTAAATGTATGGGACTATTAATATTATAATTATATCACAGTAAAAGTAAAGGGTCTGTGACATTCAGAGTAGTTAGAAAAAAGTCAAAAGTCGTTTCACTATACCTCAGCTTTTTATATGTCAGTTGTTTGGTTGCTACTTAAGTTTTTTAAAAAATTGTCTTATTTATTGTGTGTCCCACTATTATTATTAACTGAATCATTAATAATGTCATCCAAGTATAGCATGTTATAGTAAATTTAGTCCATTTAGAATAATATACAAAATCCAAATCACTGCAAATTTTTTTTTTTGCTTATTAACAGGTCTCTATATTTTATAGGCCAGATGCTTACAGTTGAAAAAGTATTTGCCTAATGTTATTAAATGGATTGTGAATAATATCAAGTCCAGCGTGGTATGACATTTATAAAAATATAATCGTAAAAGCATAGTTTCTCCTCTTCAAGATGTTTTTGTTCTATACCCTGGGGATCAGAACACTTTTTCTGTAAAAGGCCTAATGGTAAATAGTTTAGGCGTTGCAAGGCTATATAAAGGCTCTAATGTTCATTTTGCTTTTTTTTCTTGTTTTACAATCCTTGAAAACTGTAAGAACCATTCTTAGCTTGCAGGCTGTACAAAAACAGGCCTTAGGTCATATTTGGACTATGGGCCAAAGTTTTCCCATCCCTTTTTTATACTAGAACATACAAACATGCATAATAAGGCATGTTGAGTTAAAAAATTATAAAGATACAGTTAAATAAAAGTATTTTTCCACAATTTGTGTAATTTACTTTTACATATATTGTTGTGATTTTTTTTCACTTTATGTGTATACACCATTGAGAACATTATACTCACTTGGAAATATTTTTCAATTTGCAGTTTTCCTTATAGAATTCTAAGACTTGAAAGTCAGAAATTCATTTGTTCAGGTCTTATAGATTTTTGAGTGAAGGGAAAAAGTCATGCTATTGTTTAAAGAAAAGAAAAAAACTTTCATAAGTGAACCAGGGGACAATCATACTTTGCTAGTCAGTAGTGTAAGTTAATATGAAGCAAACCTTGAACATACTGTAATACCACTGGTTAGAAAATATTTAGTATATTCAGGTGAGTTTGAGAGAAATTCTTTTTTGGGGAGCAGGGTGGGGTTCACACCTTTATACCCAAGAATTTAAAAAATTTTTTTAACTTATGTTTTAATGTTTTTTGAGTAATTTAGTGTAATATTCTGCTTTGAAAAAATTGACCTGATTTTTTTTTGACCTGATTTTTTATACCATTGATGATAGTTTTGAAAGCAGACGTTATAGGGTAAAAAGGAAAGTCAAGAAAATGATGGCTTTCTTTTCCCTTAAATTAAATCTTTATTAACTGGAAATATTAGTTAGGATTTTAAAGGATAATGCTTGTTATTTTCTTAGAAAAGCAGTTGAAGAAGCAAGACACCCAGATTTACAAGGAATAACTATCTATGTTGCGCAAGATTGTACAGGTAAGGAATGTATTATATAATTCTACTTGTTAATCCATTTATTTGGTCAGACCTTTTTAAAGATTAGATATAATTGATATATAACATTATATTAGTTTCTGATGTACAACATAGTGATTCAATATTTGTATATATTGTGAAACAATCACCATAAGTCTAGTTAGCATCTGTCACCACAGATAGTTAGAAAATTTTTTTTCTTGTGATGAGAACTTTCAAATATACAATATAGTATTATTAACTATAGTCCCCATCCCCATGCTGTACATTATATCCTTATGACTTATTTATCTCATAGCTGGGACTTGTACCTTTTAATGCCTTTCACCCATTTTGTTCCCCCATCGCACCTCTGCCAACCATCAGTCTATCCTGTGTATCTGTGAACTTGGTGTTTTGTTTTATTCATTTTGTTTTGCTTTTTAGAGTCCACACATAAGTGAGATCATGCAGTATTCGTCTTTTTCTATCTGACTTATTTCACTTAGCATAATGCCCTCAAGGTCTATCCATGTTGTCACAAATGGATACAAATGGCAACATTTCATTCTTTTTTATGGCTAAATAATATTCCACTGTATATAGGTACCACATTTTCTTTCTTTCTTTTTTTTTTTTGTTGTGGTGCATGGACTTCTCATTGCAAGAGCTTCTCTTGTTGCAGAGCATGGGCTCTAGGCATGCAGGTTTCAGTAGTTGCAGCATGTGGGCTCAGTAGTTGTGGCTCATGGGCACAGTAGCTATGGCATGCAGGCTCTAGGGTGCAGGCTCAGTAGTTGTGGTGCACGGGCTTAGTTACTCTGTGGCATGTGGGATCTTCCTTGACTAGGGATCAAACCCATGTCCCCTGCATTGGCAGGTGGAGTCTTAGCCACTGTGCCATTGGGGAAGTCCCCACATTTACTTTATCCATTATCCATTGATGGGCACTTAGGTTGTTTCCATATCTTGGCTATTGTAAATAATGCTGCAGTGAATCAGGGGGTACATTTATCTTTTTGAGATAGTGGTTTCGTTTTCTTCAGATAAATACCCAGAAGTTGAATTGCTGGATCATATTATAGTTCTATTTTTAATTTTTTGAGGAACCACTGTACTGTTTTCCATAGTGGCTGTAGCAATTTACATTTTCAGCAGCAATGCAGAAGAGTTCCCTTTGCTCCACATCCTCAACAACATTTGTTGTTTCTTGTCTTTTTGATAATAACCATTCTAACAGGTGTGAGCTGATATCTCATTGTGGTTGATTTGCATTTCTCTGATGATTAGTGATGTTGAGCACCTTTTTCATGTACCTGTTGGACATTTGTATGGCTTCTTTGGAAAAATGTCTTTTCAGATCTTCTGCCCATTTTAAAATTGGATTATTGTTTTTTTGATGTTGAATTATATGAGTTCTTTGTATATTTTGGATATTAACCCCTTATCGATATATGATTGCAAATATGTTCTTCAGTTTGGTAAGTTGCCTTTTCATTTTTGTTGATGGTTTCCTTTGCTGTACAGAAGCTTTTTAGTTTGATGTATTCTCATTTGCTTATTTTTGCTTTTGTTGCCTTGTGGTGACAAATTTAAAAAATTATCACTAAGACCAGTGTCAAGGAGCTTTCCACCTGTTTTCTTGTAGGGGTTTATGGTTTCAGGTCTTATGTTCAAATCTTTGATGATCGATTTTGATTTAATTATTGTGTATGGTGTAAGATAGTGGTCCAGTTTTATTCTTTTGCATGTGGCTGTCCAGTTTTCCCAATACCATTTATAATTGGATTTTTCATATGTATTTAGCTTATCCCAATTATATTGTAAATGGTCATGAAGGTAGGGACCATGTGTTATCCCTTTTTGTTCCTACATGGCACCCTGTGTAGGCACTTATTATGTGTTTCTGGATTGAATATATACTCTGAATTATTAGTTGCAATATTAAAATAAGTTCATAAGGAAAATTTCAGTATTTAGAATGACTGCTTAAAACAGATAGATGGAAAAATTTAACATAGGTATATACTTGGGCTGCATGTCTACCAAGTACCATCTCATTGTTTCCCATTAGTCCTTCAGTAAATCATCTGATCATGATGCAGCTATTGTCCAGAATGTTTCTTTGTTTCATTGTTTTGGGTATTCTGTTTAATGACCGGTATCTGTAGTAATTTTGAAACTCTATTGGGGATAAAATAGAGACCTTAATTTCCTAATAAAATAAAAGTGCCTTCAAAATAAGTCACCTCATGTTGTTTATTTTTTATCAAAATGCTGTTAACAGGATAGAATATGTTAATGTTTGGGGAAAGTTAAATATACTTCAATTATGTTTAATACAAGGGTATTTACAAAATGCTTGAGATTACCCTGGTAACTGACTAGTGTTTATAGTGTGGAAATAATGGTTACCAAACACACGTGCATTTTCTTTGGCCTTTTATTAAGGTTAATTGGATTTTTAAGAAGGCCTGATAAGTCATGATTATAGCCATATGAACATGAAAGTTTTAAGTTTTCAGATGAGTGTGTGAATTTTGCAGGTACAGTATTTGTTTTTCAGGTAGGAGATCTTGCAAATAAAATGTACTGTGTTAAGAGTTCTAATTAAGGCAAAGGATGTACTTAAACAATTAGTCATTAAATAATTTATGAATTTGCCTTTTGTGTTTTTATTGCTATCAATCAGCCTTGGTCTTATGTGTTACATATTGTTAGTTAATTAACACAGAGCTACTCAATATCTAAGTAGTTTGTGTAATTTGAAGTAGATCTTAAAATCTTGAACATTGATATTTAAAATCTAAAGGGAGAGTTTATATTACTGTAGTGCGTTTTGATAGATTGTGAGGTTAGGAACTAGGTGAAGCTGGAGTGTATTAATAACTCCCCTCCACACCCTATCTTCATTAGTGTTTTTAAAAGCTCCACTTTCTATTCATTTTTTCTTCCTTTCATTCTGTATTCTCTTCCTTTGTAATTGCATATTTTTCCATGCCTTTAAGTAGTTAGGACTGTGCTCTATACTCTAGGGCTTTTAAAACTACATTTTTAGTCCTACTTGTGTTAATATGAGGTAACTCGTATTTTCTGCTGTCCTTCAAATATTTCCATCTAGATGGGTCTACAGACACTTCAAATTCAGGATGTTTAAAGTTAAACCTGTAATTTCCCTCTACATCTCTGCTTTCTTTTTTTCTATTCCTCTTCACTAATATTATCATGTCCATATGCATACTTACTTATTCTTGACTCTTTTCTAGTTGCTTGTATCTAGTCAGCCAAAGCTTCACAAATTATACTTAAAAAAATGCTTCTGAAATCTGTTCTCTCCTTTACTCTCATTGATTTCCCTATCTTTCTTTTCTTTTTCTCATTCATCTCATCAAAATAAATTGATCATGTCCCTTAATTTAAAACCTATGACTGTCTGTTAACTCTAGTCTCAAGTTATCATAGCATATAAAGCATGTGAAATGCTTTACTGTTTGTCTTGACCTACATTTACAGAGTCACGTTTCAACACTATCTTCCATGCTGATACACTAAAGCACAATCAACCTGCAGGCCGCTCCTTGGATATACTGTTATTATCTTTTTTCCCGTGTGTTGCTGATATTATTGCCTCTGCTTAGAATGCTCCTTATTATTAAAATGCCTTTTGTTAACTCATTCTTTAACAACATATTCAAAGGTTACACCTTTAGTGAAGCCTTTCCCAACTCCCATCAGGTAGAATTAGTTTATTATTCTGTGTTCTGTAACATTTTGAAAATACCTGTATAAAATATTGTGCTTGTAATTCACTTTTAATATCACCTTGTGCTTATCTGTATCTCCTTGTGGATCAATGATTAAGGTAGCGGGGGTAGGGGAAAGGTACCAGAACCATTTGGTTGGCAATCACTGCTGTTGTGAGCCTGTGTTATGGAATTGGATTATTTCATAGCTCTTATGTATGTTGAAAGTGGAGGAAAAATACCAAAACATTTGAGCCAGACACTGCGAAGTAAGGATCTTATTTACTTTCATATTTCCCTGGCATAGCAAACTTCAATAACTAATTGGCCATTAATAAATGTGTGTTGAATGAAACTGAAGGGTAGGAAGCATTTGATGAGGAAGAAATTGTTGTATATGCTAGCGGAAATATTATTACTTTGTCTTGCTGCAATATTTGTTTCTGAAGGAAGCAGACCTTTGGAAAACCCACTTGATTGGAGTGTGTATTAGTTCAGACAAGTCAAAGATAGGGATGGTCATGTGTGCGCTGCTTCAGGAAAGTGAGAGAATTTAAAGATTTATAATTAGAAGGCTTTACTTTGGCAAAAGTAAAATGACAGAACTGAAACATGGAAAGAACTGTTTTTCCGTTTTTGTAGCTTTGGTTTAGACTGACTATGGGAGATAGGGAAGCTGATAAACAGGAGAGTATGATAGCTCATAATCTAAATTTGGAATTTAAGGAAGAACTGGGACAGCAGTGGCAGAATTCGTTAATCAGCTAACTGTGGAAGAGTAAAAGAGTTTGCTGACAGGGAGTGTGGATGTAAAGTAAGTTTTGAATGAAACTATTTTTTTGTTGAACAAAACAAAATAAGGTTTTGTCTATATTTGCTTCCACCAAATCCACCCATTTTCTCTTGAACTATCCACTTAGGCTCTCATACCCATCATTCTACCAAAACTACTCTTGTCAATAATTTAACCTTGCTCAATCCAGTTGTCACTTCTCAATCTTTACCTCACAAGCTGTCAGCATCACTTGACACTGTTGCCTTCTCCCTCTTCCTTGTAATGTTTTGTTTACTTAGTTTCCAGAATGCTCTTCGGGTTTTCCTTTTACCTTTGTGTTTGCTCCTCCATGGGCTCCTGGGCGAGTTCTTCCTTATCCCCATCTCTAAAGTTCTTGGTGTCTTGTGCTAAGTCTTTGGATCTCAACTTTTTTTTCTGTGTATACAGATTTGGATTTACCCAGTCTTATGGCTTTACAGTACCATCTGTGTCACGTCAATTCCCAAATTTATAGCTACATCCCATACCTGTCCCCAAATGCAGGCTTTTATGTGCTTCCCTGACTACTCATCCTCCCTGCTTGCATGTCTAATAGATATCTCAAAGTTGGCATGTCTAAAACTAAATTCCCACTCCTCCTTTCTATATTTTCCCTTTCTACAGTCTTCTATGTCTTTGTAAATGGCAGCTTGCCTACTCTGTTTGCTTGTATCAAAACCACTCAAATCATCTATGACTCCTTTTTTCCTCTCATATCTTACTTTTAATGTATTAAGGAGTTCTTCATTTTCAACTAATCACTTTTCACCACCTCCACATGATCATCCCATGACCGTTCCATATCTTGACAATTACTGCCTTTGTTCAAGCCACCATCATCTCTTGCTGGATTCCTGCAGTGGCTTTCTAACTTCTCTGTGCTTCAGTCTTTGCCCTCTGCAGTCTGTTAACACAGGAACCAGACTGGTAAAGTGTAAATCAGAGCAGGACATCCTTTCCTAAAAAATTCTTCATTGGCTTCCCATCTCACTCAAAGTAAAAACTGAAGTCTTTATAACGGCTTATAAGATTTCCCACAATCTGTCTTCGTTCTCTTTCAATCTGCAACTTCATCTTCTAACCTCATTTTCTATTATTGTACCCTTTGCTCACTTTCCTCTAGAGGCACTGGTCTCTTGTTCCTGAAACAAGCTGGCTGTGCTTCTGCTTTACGACATTTGCACTTGCTGATCTTTCTGTCTGGGATCTTTTCCCCCAGGTATCTGCATTTCTTGGTTTCTTTCCTTCTTTAAGTCTTGACTTCCCTACTACCTTATTTTAAGTTGCTCCCCTTCTGAGCATTTCTTATCCATCTTTCTCTGTTTGTTTTTCTTGAAAACACCTATCACTATCTGACATATCTTATATTTTACTTATTTATTGTCTGCTTCCCTATGTTAGAAGGTATGCTCTATGAGGGCAGGGGTTTTTCTCCCTTTTGCTCACTGCTGAGGACCCAGTGCCATGTAGTAGTTATTTGATAAATATCTACTGAATGCATGAATGAGGTAGGTATTTTTTTTTTGGTCCTTATTTTTAATTTATTTTTATTTCTTTTTTTAGCTCTTTATTGGAATATAATTGCTTTACATTCTTGTACCAGTTTTTGGTACACCAAAGTCAATCAGCTGTGTTTATACACATATCCCCATATTCCCTCCCTCCTGAGACTCCCCCCCACCCTCCCCGTCCCAGCCCTCTAAGACATCATCCATCATCGAGTTGATCTCCCTTTGTTACACAGCAACTTCCCACTGGCTATCTCTTTTACAGTTGGTAGTATATATATGTCTATGCTACTCTCTCACTTCGTCTCAGCTTCCCCTTCGCCCCCCGCGCCCCCAACTTCGTGTCCTCTAGCCCATTCACTGGATCTGCATCCTTATTCTTGTCTTGTCGCTGGGTTCATCAGTACCATTTTTTTTTTTTTTTTTTTAGATTCTGTATATGTGAGTTAGCATACAATATTTGTTTTTCTCTTTCTGGCTTACTTCGCTCTGTATGACAGACTCTGGGTCTATCCACCTCATTACATATAGCTCCATTTCATTCCTTTTTATAGCTGAGTAATATTCCATTGTATATATATGCCACATCTTCTTTATCCATTCATCTGTTGATGGGCATTTAGGTTGCTTCCATGTCCTGGCTATTGTAAATAGTGCTGCAGTGAACATTACGGTACATGTTTCTTTTTGGATTATGGTTTTCTCTGGGTATATGCCCAGTAGTGGGATTACTGGATCATATGGTAGTTCCATTTTTAGTTTTTTAAGGACCCTCCAGACTGTTTTCCATAGTGGCCGTACCAACTTACATTCCCACCAACAGTGCAGGAGAGTTCCCTTTTCTCCACACCCTCTCCAACATTTGTTGTTTCTAGATGTTTTGATGTTGGCCATTCTGACTGGTGTGAGGTGATAGAGGTAGGTATTTTTTAACTCATCTAGACCGTGTTAGTGATGTCAGAGATCATATAACTGGCCATTAGTGGGAAATTAGGATACAAGTGTTTCTAAAAATCATTTTTATAAAATTTAATACATATTAATTGTGTTTTTCTCAGTTTACAGTTCTGATGTAATTGATAAACAGTGCACTTCCATGGCCTCTGATAATACAGATGACAAAGCTGTTATTATTCTAGTTCCTGTTAGACTTGGTGGAGAAAGAACCAATGCCGACTATTTAGATTTTGTAAAGGTATGAAATAAGAGCTAAAATTTTTTGAAGGCAATGCTGGCTAATACGAAAAATAAAGAAGGTTTGCAATCTTTTTTCTATGAAATGGGTAGTGATGATTTTATAGTTGTAGACTGTAAAGTTTGACATTAGAGATTTTAAATTTCAGTATTACAAAATCAGATGTGATGTGAAGAGTAAGGTGATATATGACAAAATAAAAAGACTTTTAATCTTTGCAGCCAATCAGGGGGATACAGTGCAGCAGTAATCGTAATCTGAAATATGTCTGCAGTTCCCATTATCCTTATATGTGATTTTTAAAAGTATGTATCTTTGTTTATTCATAAACCCACATTAAACTATATCTAGGTAATTATTGAAACAAAATGAGTTTTCTTTTATTACTGCTGCATTATCAAACAAACATTAGTTTGTTTCCTGTACTACCATAAGGTCCATAAGTGGGTAGAATACTTATTTATGTAGACAGAAATGATGAAGATAGTATGAGGGCAGGTTCCAACTTTGTTTTCCTCATATTAACCAGTAAAAAAATCTGTTCTATTTTAGAACACATAATTCTTTTTTTCCAAAAGAACATGTCTAATTAGGTTATCTTGTCACAAAACTTTAACTTTTGAAATACTTAGTTTCTAGTTGAGAGTATAGTATTTATATTATTTTCACAGTTTTAATAAAATCAGACCAGAGAATTCCTCTTTTAATGGAGTGCTATGGCATATAGTAATCTTGAAATAAAGTTTAGATTTGTTCCCCACGTGAAACATTGATCCCATATTATGGTTCCTATGTATGTAGGTGAAACATATATCCTCACTCTAGATTGTACCAGTTCTAAAAACCTAGAGGAGTTATTTTCAATATGTGATATATGGAAGTCTTCTAGCTGGTATATTGGCTTTTCCTAATAGCTACTAAAATTTTGCAGGCATACTTGTTGCTAATAATACCAATACTATAACCAATAACATACACATACCCTAGATAAAAGTGCAGTTTTGATTTCTAACATGTGGACTCTTTAGTAGAATTATTGGTGGAATGTGAGAAGTTATGAACCATTTCATCTAGTGAATCCACTGAGGGTTTTGAGACTTCTGGCATGTTGTCATGTCTCTGTTGGTTGTAATCAAATCTGAAATGAATTTCCGTGCCTTCTCCACTACCATGAGAAGATCAGAAACTGAGGCAATCTCAGAACTGACTCTTGCCAAACCCCCATTCCTGGTGAAATGGACTGCAGATAGCTTTGAGGCACGCTTCATCTGGCTGAGGGCTTTACTGTTTGGTGGTATTGATAGCAGTTATCAGATGGCAGGACTGCTTAATGCTCTTAAGTGATTCATTAGAGTCTGCAGTGTAGTGAAACAAACCACAGTTAGCTCTTATAGTTCCCCTTAGTACCTAGCATATAGGAGCTGCTCAACAAATATTTGTTAAATCTCATATTTGTATAACACTTTTAATACATATTTATCTCATTTTGCGCTCATACTAGCTAGGAACTGGATTGTCTTTATCAAACATAAATGATAGAAGTTAAGTGATATGTTCAAATTCAGTTAACAAACTGTTTTCATTGTTTTTCATATTTTCCCCTAAAACATGGACTTTCTAAAATGTAACATTTCGGGCTTCCTAGGTGGCGCAGTGGTTAAGAATCCGCCTGCCAATGCAGAGGTCATGGGTTCGATCCCAGCTCCAGGAAGATCCCACATGCCGCGGAGCAACTAAGCCCGTGTGCCCAAAAAAAAAAAAAAATAAATAAAATAAAATAAAATACAATAAAATGTAACATTTCTTTGAGCTTCTACTAATTTACTTTATGCTACAGTCTGCTTTTAGAGTAATGATTACTAATATATTTAAAATTTTCAATTATAAGGTAAAAATGGCTGAAATGGCTGGGTGAAGTAATGTGATGTTAAGTGTTGTGCTTGGTCGGGGGTGGTTGGGTTAAAAGCCAAAATAAGAGCATATAAAGAGTTATTCACTTAGAATTGAGAAAATAGTGTGTTTAATAGCCCTAAAAGAAAAGTAATTTTCCTCTTCCAGTTCTGTTCACTTTTCTTCTCCTCCTTCTCCATCTCCTCCTCTTCTACCTCTACTTCTGTCACCACCCCCACTGACTCCCCTCCTCCTCTGCTTACGCTTCTTCCTCCTCCTCCTTTGTCAGCAGTTGTATTTTTTCCTGACAAACCATTGTACGTTATACTCTCTAAAATTCACCATTCAATTCTGTTTTTTAAATTTATTAATCAAGATATTTCTACAGTATTTCAGGGATGGTACAATCTCCTGCTATATTCTGTGAGGAGAAAGAAATTTGGTGTGTTGCTTTATCAGCCCTCACCACAGGAAGTTTACTTATTTATTTATTTTTATAAAGGAGCTGGAATGAGGAAAATCCAATATGTTCTCTTTCTTCAGCAAGACAAATTAGGGCTTTCCTTTTTGACTGATTACTTCAGTCTTATTTATTGCTTCATGGATACAGCTCAATCAATTCTCACCAGTAGATAACTGTGAAAAAGCTTTTTTAGGAACTGAAAAGTGTTTCAAGTTTCCAAAGATACAGCTTTTATATGTAATGGCATTTTAGCTCCTAATCTACTTCTAAGTGTTTATTGCTAAATCTGCTCTATTCTGTTGAAAAGGAAATATAGATGATGTCAAAAACCAAAGTCTTTCTTCCATTACCTGAAATCATTCTTTTTCTGAAGAGAGTCTGTGATGATTCTTGCTCTCTCTCTCTATATATATATCTTTTTTTTTCTTGGCTGTGAGGGACTTAGAACTTTCACTTCCTCATGGGTCCCTGTATCAGAAGCATTGTATTTCAGCTGATCAGATTACCTCAGGTTAAAGTAACACTTTCTAATTGTGTTAAGGATTTTTATTTAGTGGGAAAGCAACAGAATAATAGAACTGTTAATAGAATGATAATAACAATAGAATAATAATAACTATTATTGTCAAGTTTTTTTGGTATAATTTCATCTTAATTTGTTTTTTTGTTAGCACTAAAATTTTAATCTAATATATCTTCTCTGTTTAATTTTTTCAACTGCAGTTCTCCTTTCCAAAAAAACCTCTATGATATTTTCACAAGATTGAAAATATACAAAGGGTACAGCCATTGAGTATTATAGTATAGATCTATATTTATTGAAAGGAAAAGATGTTTATGAGATGAGTGACAAAAGTTACAATAGCTTATGTTGTATGATGCCATATATATAAAATTGTATTTATAAATCTGTGTGTGATTATATGTAATATAGACAGATGTCAAGAAGGTATCCACCTAAGTGTTAATAATGATGAACTCTGAGTGTTGGGGTTTTAGGAAATTTCTGTGTGTGTTTTTTTCAATAACCACCACATATTGTTTTTAAGAAAATAAGTTTAAACAAAACTCTGTGGTTTGTTTACTTATTAACGGAAAAAGGCATTTGTTTATATAGTCTTTATTTTTGTATCTTCTAGATTTTGAAACACCCCTCTCATTTAAGAGAAGGAAAGTTTATTGTTTAAGAGAAGGAAAGATTGTTTAATACTCTAAAGTTTATTGTTTTATAACATATACTTTATCATTATTAGTGTTTTCTAACATATGCTGAAATTAATGCAGAAACTATTGATAGGATATTAATTGATTCCACTGGACATGTTTTTAATTGACTCCACTCCATGGACATGTTTTTTAAAAAAGTGTAGAATTATTTGGCCCAGCTTAAATAGACTTCTGCTTAGAATAGATGCTGAGGGAAATACTGAATGATTTATTGAAGTATCACTGATATTTTATGATTAGTAAAATAAACTGACTTTAAATACAGTCATGATTATTATTTTCCTTGGATTAAATTGTTTTCATTAGCCTTTATATTTATTCCAAATGAAGTAGCGTAAAAATTTTGTCAAGTGAATGCCATTGATTAAAAATGGTTTTTGGTTTGTGATTCTAAGACTCAAGTTTCATTGAAAACAGTAACAATGTCTAATAATTATTTCTAGCATTTCAAAAAGCCTGATGAAAATACTACATTATCACAGCAAGGCTGCACCAGCTAACTGAAAGGCCAAATGTTTTGACTTTGGCAGGAATTTTTACTGCCTTTCCATGGGTGTGTTGTTTATCTCTGTAACTGGCACACAGTAATTGTTTAATGTTGTTGAATGATTTAAAGAAAATGGAAGATAGTTTGGTAGACAAAAGGATTTCAGAACATGGGGGAAAATGTAATAAAAATAAAACTGGTGGTGAAAAATTTGGGAACTGCTACAATTAGTAATACAAATTTTAGTTGTTTTGAATAATTACCATTTGTCTCTTGACTCTAAATCTGAATTAATTTATTTTGGCAGGGTATCTTAAGCCTTGAATATTGTGTGGGTATTATTGGTGGCAAACCTAAACAGTCATATTACTTTGCTGGATTTCAAGGTTAGTGATTTAGTAAAATATATTTCTTCTCTGTTTTCTTTTAAAAGTCGGAAAGTTAATATAGGATCATCTAGAAACAGAATGATTAACAGAGCAAAATGAGTACCTTACAAATTCATCAGTCTTACCATAGCCACTCATTTGTCATTTGGTCCACAACGTAATTGGATTCTGTAAAATGTATATTTAATTTCTGTTATTTCATAAACAAGGCATAATTTATTGGTTTTACTAAACTCTAGAAGACATTGCTGCCACATTCTGGCAGTTGCTATTTACATATTTACCTTTTCCCAGTTTTAGTGGTGCTAGTTGATGACAAAATGACAAGCAATATGTTCTTCCTGTCGGGATGAAGTAGCACAATACATCTTTCATATGCAAACTGTAGAATGTAA
Source organism: Hippopotamus amphibius kiboko (assembly GCF_030028045.1). Taxonomy (NCBI): domain Eukaryota; kingdom Metazoa; phylum Chordata; class Mammalia; order Artiodactyla; family Hippopotamidae; genus Hippopotamus; species Hippopotamus amphibius. The sequence goes on along the minus strand of NC_080186.1, from coordinate 81,075,220 downwards.
TTGTGTGTTTGTGAAAGTAATTTTATCACCAAAAATTAAATGACAGTCTCATCACTTTATAAAAATTCTGCTTATACAAGCATATTTGATTATGCAAAAGTTAATCTGTCCTGTGCAAACCTATGTTTCAGTCAATGAATATCAGTCTGGCAAGCTGTTACTCCCAGATTTTTTTTCAGCTATTCTACATAGAAATTGGATTGTAAGCAGTGTAATAATAAGGTGTTTTTTGAATTACTTGTCTTCTGTTTTGTCCTTGTAGATGACAGTTTGATTTACATGGATCCTCATTACTGCCAGTCTTTTGTAGATGTCAGCATAAAGGATTTCCCTCTCGAGGTACTGTGGATAAAGAGCTGGTACTGTTTTCTTACCATATGAAGCAAATTCTAATTATTTAGAGATGTGTGCTAGGCAGCTACACTTTTATGGTATTTACAATTACAAGTTAATAATAAATATTTTATTAATTTATTTAAAAATCATAAAACCATAATACATACAATGGTCAAAGGTTAAATATAATTTGTTGCTGAATTGTAATTTATAATATACTCCCTTCTTTATTTATCTTTGTCTCTAACTTGTTAGATACCCTAGCCCTACCAAAATAACTGATCAAGCCTCCAACTAATTTTGTACATATACAGCTGAACAGTAATGAAGAATTTAAAATGTTAGGCATGTTTAAAAAAAAGAAAGAAAGCGGAAAAAAGATAAATGAAGATGATGGAATTGGATTAGAATGACAAAGTAATTGAAGGAGACTGCAAAATTATTTTGCTTTAAGTTTAGTAATTAAATCTTAGCCCGTAGTTAAGTTTTCATGAGCTTTAGTTGGGTTTCTAAGATTTGTTTTAGCTTTGATTTCTTAGAGTCTTCTTTTCCTTTGTGGTGATCATTTTCTGATCCAACATTTAAAAAAAAATTTTTATTGGAGTATATAGTTGGTTTACAATGTTGTGTTAGTTTCAGGTATACAGCAAAGTGAACGTTATACATGTATAGCATTTAAATTTAGAAACTCTTGAGAGCGCATAAGTGAGACATAATTATTACATGGTTTTGGTTCTTGTTTTTCCCAGGTGATGCTTTTATAGACTTTTAAAATAATCACTTGAGTGGCATGGATCAGTAAGTCTCAAGGGCTTGGCAAGTTGGAAATGTGGTTTAATACTTTATTTTAGTAATAGCTTGCTAGCTAATATTAATACCTAATAAGTATTTAAGGGGTAGATTATGAAAATGGGATAAATCACAAGATTAGAATCTGGTTTTAAAAGATACATAATAAAACAGCCTAAAAAAATAAAAATAAAAAAAATAAAACAGCCTAGCATTTTTTGTAGACTGTTACCTCAGCTAAAGTACATGCATCTTGAGGCCAGAGAACAACTTTGCTTTCTACGTTCTTCTCTCACAATATTTTGCATGTAAACCTTAATTAATATTTCTAGTTGGCTGATTGGTACTGTGAGAGACACTATAGAACGGTGCCATGTGAACCACACTGTAATTCTCTTGCTGATGCATTGTCATCTTGTAGCACTGATTCCTGTGTCTAAGTTACATTTTCAGTGTGTCTGTGTCAAGTCGACTCCTTAAAAAAGTAAATACTTGAGATTCAGATGGAAACTTGTTCATAGTGTCCTAGTATTATCTAAAATAGGCAAATTAAAAGATTATTAATGTTGGTTATTTTGGCTGGTAGAAAGAGACTATTCATCTGATATTTTGAGAGACTACAAAGATGCCAGGTCAGTGAATATCCTGGTTATGTCTACACAATCAGTATTAGGAAGGTTGCAGCTCATTATTGGGAGACTGTTGCAACATTTCACAAGTGAGTCAGTAAAAGCTTGAAGTGGGGTGGAAGTGAGAATGGGAAAGAAGAATTGATTTTAAGAGACTTTGTAAAGTAAAATTTGGTGAAATTAGGTAACTTCTTGAATGCACAGAAGCATTTATTTCTTATCTATTGGGACACCAAGAAAGTAGGTTTAAGATGAGCTTTAGCAATGAGGGTATGTTGAACTGTGGGTTCTTATTGATAGTGGTTAGGACAGGGCAGAGTTTCAATTGTTGGGATGAGAGGACTGGTGGATATACATGTTCTTATACGAGGGCGAGTCAAAAATTATCCTCACTCTGGCTGTAGAATTTACAGAAGTTTTAATATAACCAGAGTGCGGATAATTTTTGACTCAGTCTCATACATATTTATAATGTATATATGTGTGTGTGTGTGTATTTAATAAGTTAAGATTCTTAAACCAGAGACTATTGCTTCATGATATTTATGATACACTTTCAGAATGACTGATTCTGTATCTTTACAAATACTGAATCTATTCTAATAAAATATTAATATTTTATTAATAAGGTAAGAAAAGCCTTAGTAAAGATATGGTAGTCTCTTCTGATTCCAGAGCCCCCAATTCCAGGTTTCAGGTTTTAGAAGGTTTATGCTGTAGTGACTATTTTAATATATCCTGGTAAATTTAGAGAATAGTGGCATTAAAGCTGTTAGAACGATGCGATGTGATTATGTAGATAGATGAGTGAATTCATCAGTGAAAGATTACCCTTTATGAATTACACATGTGAACTGCAGTTTGTAGGAGGTGCTTTTTAGTAAGGATGTATTCTCTAATTAGTTATCTTAAGAAGCTTTATCTCAATCACCAAAATAACACAGGTACACCTAAAAGTACTTGTTTCAGTATTATTTGTATGTTAGGTAATAGAATCCGCTATTCCATATAATAAGCCTAGAACAGTGCCTAGCATTTAGTAGGTGCCTAATAACAATTTGTTGAGGCAGTGAATAAATAACGTATTGAAAAATGAAATAAATGGGAATTGACTCACTCTGGCCATTTTTTTCGGAAACATTTTATTGTCACAGAAGTGTATCTGTTGATACTTGCTAAAATGTGTTTGTGAAATAGAAGCTGCTACTCTTACCAGTCACCAGAATTTTAAAAATTAAAAAAGAAATCTAAGTGCATAGCTTAGAGAATTATTACAAAGTGATCATAGCTGTGTATTGCCACTTGGGAAAATGTTTCGAAGTCTAACTTGTTTTACAATAAACAGAAGTGATTTTGAGTTATAATGTTGGTTTGATTTGGGAATCTTCTTGTGTGAACAAAAGAATACAATTTAAATGGTATAAAATGCCTCTCTGTAATATGAGTCCTAGTACTCATATAGGAACACCCAATAGCAATTTCAGTTTTCAGTTATCAGAGATATATATCTGTTTTTGTGAATAATTTAAGAAGTTCTTTGTAGGTATCAAAACAACCATGATTAACTAGTGTTTGTCATTATTATCTACGATGATTTGAGGCAATACAGTGAAATAGCACTAAGCCTATTTTGGTTTAGTCTTGATGGTTCTTACATGAAAACTTTAATCAGTGCTTTAATGTAATTTAGGGCACCCATGTAGACAACGTTAAAAAAATACTTTGTTAGACTACAGACTTTTGACTCTTCTTTCTTATCCCCAAGTAGCAAAAACTAAACAAACATTTGTTATTATTGGCTTCGGAAGGAGTTGGGCAAATGACTCTTGTTAGATACCTTGTATGTAGAATAATCTTTTTGTAAATATGACCTAGAACTGTCTGAGCCTTAAGCAGTAATACTCCTGCATATTGTTAACTAACAAGTGTACCTAGCTCTTCTATGCCTTTCCAGACATGTTTTTAATATTTCTTTATAAGTAAAACAGGTAAAACTATGTTAGAAAAAGTCCAACTAAGACAATACTTGTGTTGACTAGAACACTGAACGTTCCAATTTAGCTAGGTTGGATCTCCCTTTAAAGTAAGTGTTAGCTAAGCATTTCATGGAAATCATAGTTTTGAAAACACGTTTGTTTGGTCTGTGTTTACTAGCATCATGTTGGATTTGAATCTAATATGTAACTGAAGTATCTGTAAGGGAAAAAAAAGGAGCTTGAATGTATTTGTTTTGCATATCCTCTGGTGATAATGTGGGATATTAATTGGATCACTAGGATGTATGTAGAGGGAAGGAAAAGAGTGATTTTGATTGTTTTACCATGAACATAAATATGAAAGCCTATATTTTTCTGTGTTTTAATAGATAGTTCCAAGTTGAAATTCCTAGTTTAGGCATTAAATGTAGGGAAATTTTAAGTTTATGGGTTCATATCCAGCCTAGATTATTTCTTGAGCTTGTTCTTTAATTCAAAAATATAAAATATACAATGAGGAATTTCCCATACCTGTCTCTCACCTGCCCAGTTTTCTTCCTCTCCTCTAAACTTGTTAATTTTTGTATATCTTTATGCAAATATAAGCAAATATGAATACATATATATTTTTATGGCCCTCCTTTTTAACATAAACATCTTTTTTTGTATAAACAAAAAAAGATTTGGTCGTGTCAATAATTTTTAAAGATAAGTGTCTGAGCATTTGTGCAGTTAAAAAAAATCTTTTAAACAAAGTACCAGAGTGTAGTGGTGAAGAAAAAAAAGGTTGGAGTGATTAGTTTTATATTCTGCCCTTTTCTTATTTTTGCATTCTTTAAAGATAACCAGACTCTACTAATAGCCACAGCCTTTTGGCAAGAGTAGAGACTCTAGAGCAGCCTCCTCAGCCCCTTTATATCTTTAGCACTGTGACCACTTGAAAAAAATGAACTAAGGGACAGGAGGACTGGTAAGGAGGAGGGCAAGGACCGTAACAGAACAGTTTTCACCTGTATCCTGTTTAGGACTAAACAAGAGCTTGAGGTAAAGCTCAGTAGAAGAGTGGGCTGGGAGAATGTGCAATTATGTGCTAATTGTGTTAATTGCTAAAACTCTCAAGTTGATCTCTTTTCCTATCATTGTGGAGCATTTTCATGAACCTGCGTATTTGTTTACAAAGTCTTGGCATTCTTATTCAAAGGTTTATAAACATTTAAAAAGTCTCTAACCAAACAGACTTCATTGCACTTTCATAGAAATAGCTAATTTGATTCTAAACCATGTACTAGCTTATTCATGTCTTTTTCCGAGATACATTTTCTTCCCTTCCCAAGTGTTAGAAATGCACACCACTTTTGACACACTTCCTTTCTCTTGGAGAATGGCACTAATGTTGCATAAGGTGAAGATTTGGTGAATTGAATATACACAATGTTGGCTCTTGTGTTTTACAGCTGTGGACATTGGGAGGGATCGTCTGCATAGGATAGACTAAAACACCATTTAAAAGCATGTTTATAGTTTGGAGAAAAGCTAGATAGCAAATTTTAAATTAAGTAATATTTTTGTATACTTAAGTCCATCAAATAAAACTCAATTAATCCTGAAGAATTTTTAAAATTACAGACATTCCACTGCCCTTCTCCCAAAAAGATGTCATTTCGAAAAATGGATCCTAGCTGTACAATAGGATTTTACTGTCGAAATGTTCAGGACTTCAAACGAGCTTCTGAAGAAATCACTAAGGTACTTTTATTTTAAATATGATAATGATATTTGTAAATGACCCAATTTTTATTAGAGATGGCCTGTCAGAAGATAAAAACCTAGAAAGTATGATACGTTTATAAAATTTCCCTTTAAATGTTAATATTATTAGGAATATTGTGAACCAGAAAATACAACTATTTGCGGATTCCTAGCTAGCTTTTGAGGATGATGAAACCACTTAATGACCAGTTGAAAGTATTGATTGCTCCACTAGGTGGCACTGTTGAAATAAAAATCTCTGCAAACTCTAGCCACGTGCAAGCAATTAGGTTATATTTTATTTGAAGAGGATTTTAAAAGGGCAATACCTTAGGGGGTAGAAAAAAATTAATGAAGTATTTGATCAAGCCAAATTGTGCATTATTTCTTGTTAGTCCAAGTGCTTCTTTGATTTTTTAAAAGAGAAATGGTATTTTTGGATTTCTCAGAACTGCTTTATCAAATGAGCTGTGTTGTTACCTTCCAATAAGCTTGTTTAATCTGATCTGTTCTACTTATAGGATCTTTTGAAATCGGTTTATTTAACTTCTCTTATTACCTTTAAACTTCTGCCTTTTTCTGGCCCTTGAATACTGCTGAAACATTTATAGGGCCTTAAGTTCTGTCTATATTTAGCACTTTGGAAAATCAAAAAGATTACTTATTTAGAAAGTAAGCATAATTGGATGGCTCTCTTAATTAGTATCAATATTATAGGTTATCACTTATGGTAAGTAAAACCAATACTAGAATCATTTTTGGAAATTCTCAACTTGAGCTCAGTTATAGTATATTATACCTTATTACTGCTTTACTTCCAGTTAATTTTATTCAGGAAAATGGACATAGTGGGTTGAAATTTTATTTTTATAATGTAAAAATAGAATGAAAAAGTTATATAAAAAGTTTCATTTAAGTTACATTTAGTTTACTTGACCTGTCATGTAAAAGAGGAAATTTAACAGGAACATGACAGAAAAATTAATGAGGAGAGGAGAAAATGAGATATGTGAGAACCTTTCCTTATTCCTCATTTCTCACAGTTGTCTTTTCACTCTCCTTTTCAACCTGAAAAGCCAAGTGAACATAAGAAAATATGTCTTCTCCATTTCCCCCTCTTTTATTACTTGAAATTAGTATATACATTTGTATATTTTAGTTTGACAATTCTCTGTCTTTATAAGGTATCATGTATGTGCTAAAATATACAAATACAGATGATATGGTAATATAGATTGAGGTTGATGAACATTTTCCATTAAAAAGTCCCACTTATGTTTCCATTATTTTATTTTCTATCTATGTTGAAATAAATATATTTAGAACACTGAAGTATCTACCTCTGGAATAGAAAAAGGCCCAAATTATTGTTACCAAATTGAAAAAAACAATATTCATAAATGAGTTGCATGTTGATATTTTCTGATTAAAAACAGATAGTTTTTTGGTTTTTATACTAATAGTTATGGTTTTTACACAGAAGACTACTTAGATATTGCTCTTGATGCATCCAGGTAACATGCAGTATTAAAGCAACAAGGTGCATATTGAAATATCATATGGAAGTACTTAGAATTTTGCCAGAGTCAATTAACTTTGCTTTAATTATACTGTTGTTCTTAAGTTAATAGCTTTTTGGTTACAGTATCAAAAACTTGCTTTGTCAATTAATAACTTGATCATTTATTTTTGTTTGGAAGATTCTAAGTTAGGTGATTTTCCTTCTTAAAAACAGAAGCTGGCATTTTTAAACTTATTTTTTTTTCTTTGAAAATTAAACTTCTTAAATTATTTGTTTCTATATAGGATATATTTTCAGTTTTCTCATTTTGAAAATGAGGCTGGGTAGTCTAGATTCTCATGCTTAATTTGTAATGCTATATGAATGAACATTCTAATGCTTATGCCACATGAGTTTTAAAATGTTAATAAAAATTGTTAAATTAATTCATTGTTTAGCAGAGCTCAGTCAAGCAAGTATCTGAATAACTATTATGTTGAAAGCATAAAATGACCAAGCCATAACCCCTGCTTTTTCCCTGAAGTAGCATTTATACTTCAGGAGGTGGAATAAGACAAGTAGACATGTATTACATTGAATATGATAAGCGTTCACACAGAAATAGAAATAAGTTGATAGGGGAAGGAAGAATGTTAAAATGAGAGAGATGTCACATCCAAGTCAAAGTTCTTTATTGTGATTATGATATTTAATATGGGCCCTAAAGTGTAGGCTTAATTTCTGTTGGCTAAAGGAGAAGGGAGGGTACTTCAAGCAGAGGAAATAACAAGAGGAAGGTTTGGAAATGAAAAATGTAGAGCTTCTCTAGAGAATGGCAAATAGTTCAATTGGTTAAGTGCCATGGATACATATAGGACAGGATTTCTGTCTTCTGATTACCTGAATCAGAATTCCTAGAGATATGGCCTGGGAGCCTCCATATCTCATAAACCCCTCAAGTAACCTTGTATACCAAATTTGAGAACCATTAGTGTAAGAAAAGGGCAACCCAAAGCGTGATACTTGATGTTTTGGGGTGACACTAGGACAAATGTTCTAGTATTTATATATGTATATTCATATTGGAAAAGTATAGCTGGCTTATTAAACGTGTGATTTCCTACTTATCATTGACCTGTATAAGGCTATTTGAGTTAAAATTATGAAAAGAAAAATTTTTATTAATTGTAATAGAGATGGCATATATAGTGAAAATAAGGAAGGGGGTATATAAATGTCCAAGCCTTGGGAAACACTGCTGTAGAAAATAGTGAAGGATGAGGTTAGAAAAGGAGATTGGAATAGTATTGTGGAGAGTCTTGAATGCAAGGCTGAAGAAGTTTGTACTTTGGCAATATGTTGATTTTATTAAATTAGTTTTTAAAAATTTCAAGCATACAGAAATATAGAGGATAGTGTAATAAATACCCATGTGCTACCATTAAGCTTAAGGGAAAAAAAAAACCCATGTATATAATCAAAGTGTATTACCCATCCCCAATCTTATTCCATTATTTCTTTCCCAGTAGTAACCACTATCATAAATTAGTATAAATTAGTATACTTGATATATCTATAAACAACATATACTGTTTTGTATGTTCTTAAACTTGTCATTAATTATAAATTTATATAAAAGTGTATATATCCTTTTGCAACTTGCTTTTTCATTTGATAGTGACTTGGAGATTGTCTATTCATGTTGGTCTAGCTTATTCATTTAAACTGATAAATAGTACATTTTACAATATACTACATTTAAAAAAATGTATTTATTTCTTGAATTTTTTGAAGTATAGTTGATTTAAAATGTTATGTTAATTTCTGCTGTACAGTTATACATGTATATGTATATATATTCTTTTATAATATATATGTTCTCAGTTATACATATATATATTCTTTTCCATATTCTTTTCCATTATGGTTTATCACGGGATATTGAATATAGTTCCCTGTGCTATACAGTAGGACCTTGTTTTTGTTTATTTATTTATTGTACAGTTATTGAACATTTTTTCATGTGCTTGTTGGCCATCTGTATGTCTCCTTTAAAGAAATATCAATTCAGATCTTCTGTCCATTTTTTGATTGGGTTGTTTGTTTTTTTGATATTGAGTTGTATGAGGTGTTTATGTATTTTAGATATTAACCCCTTGAGGTTGCATCGTTTGCAAATATTTTCTCCCATTCTGTAGGTTGTCTTTTCATTTTGTTGATAGTTTCCTTTGCTGTGTAAAAGCTTATAAGTTTGTTTAGGTCCCATTTGTTTATTTTTGCTTTTATTTCTTTTGCCTTGGGAGACTGATCTAAGAAAATACTGCTATGATTTATGTCTAAGAATGTTTTGCCTTTGTTCCCTTCTAGGAGTTTTATGGTGTCATGTCTTATATTTAAGTCTTTAAGGCATTTTGAGTTTATTTGGTATATGGTGTGAGGGAGTGTTCTAATTTCATTGACTTATGTGAGGCTGTCCAGCTTCTTTCCCAGCACCACTTGCTGAATAGACTTTCTTTTCTCCATTGTATATTCTTACCTCCTTTGTCGAAGATTAATTGACCGTACATGTGTGGGTTTACTTGGCTCTCTATTCTGTTACATTGATCTGTGTGTCTGTTCTTTGCCAGTACCATACTGTTTTGATTCCTGTAGCTTTGTAGTATTGTCTGAAGTCTGGGAGGGTTTTGCCTCCAGCTTTGTTCTTTTTCCTCAGGATTGCTTTGGCAACTCTGTGTCTTTTGTGGTTCCATAGAAATTTTAGGATTATTTGTTCTAGTTCTGTGAAAATGTCTTGGATAATTTGATAGGGATTGCATTAAATCTGTAGATTGCTTTGGGTAGTACAGCCATTTTAACAGTATTAATTCTTCCAATCCAAGAGCATGAGATATCTTTCCAATTCTTTGAATCAACTTCAATTTTCTTTATCAATGTTTTATAGTTTTCAGTGTATAGGTCTTTCACCTAGGATGCCACCATTTTAGATTAACACTACAGTGCCTTTACCTTCTGATATATATATTTTTTAATGAATGAATTAATTTATTTACTGCATTGGGTCTTCATTGTTGTGCACACAGGCTTTCTCTAGTTGTGGCGAGTGGGAGCTACTCTTCACTGTGCTGCACGGGCTTCTCATTGAGGTGCTTCTCTTGTTGCGGAGCACGGTCTCTAGGTGTGTGGGCTTCAGTAGTTGCAGCACACGGACTCAGTAGTTGTGGCTCGTGGGCTCTAAAGCACAGGCTCAGTAGTTGTAGCGCATGGACTTAATTGCTCCGTGGCATGTGGGAGCAGGGCTTGAACCTGTGTCCCCTGCATTGGCAGGCGGATTCTTAACCACTGCACCAGCAGGTAAGTCCCTCTTTCTTTTTTATAAGTATGTTTCTTCTTTTGTTTTTTTGATTTTTAAAGTTGAATTATATTGAATAATAGAATACATACAATATTAGACTAGTTTGAAGTGTACAACATAGTGATTTGGTATTTTTACACATTACAAAGTGATCACCATGATAAGTCTAGTTACCATCTTTCACCATACAGAGTTATTGCATATTTCTGTATATAATTACATATATTCCCTGTGTTGTACAATACATCCCTGTGACATTTACTTTAGAGCTTGAAGTTTGTACCTCCTAATCCCCTTCACCTATTTTGTTTATCTCCCCACCTGCCTTTCCTCTGGCAACCACCAGTTTGTTCTCTGTACCTGTGAGTCTGTTTCTGCTTTGTTTTGTTTGTTCATTTGTTTAGTTTTATAGATTCCACGTATAAGTGAAATCATACAGTATTTGTTTTTCTCTGACTGACTTATTTCACTTAGTATAATACCGTCAAGGTCCATGTTGTCTCAAATGGCAAGATTTTATTCTTTTTTTGTGACTGTGTAATATTCCACTGTGTGTATGTACGTGTGTGTGTGTGTGTGTGTGTGTCTGTGTGTGTGTAAAACATTTATGCGGTCATCTATCAATAGACATTTAGGTTGCTTTCATATCTTAGCTATTGTAAATAGTGCAGCAATGTGTATAGGGGGCCATATACTTTTCAAATTAGTGGTTTCATTTTCTTTGAATAAATACCCAGAATTAGAATTGCTGGATTGCGTGGTAGTTTGAGTTTTAGTTTTTTGAACAACCTCAAAACTTTTCCATACTGGCTGTAGCAATTTACATTCCTATCCTTAGTGCATGAGGGTGCCTTTTTTCCCATATCCTCACTAACACTTGTTATTTTTTGTCTCTTTAAAAAAATGTTTATTTACTTGGTTGTGTTGTGGCTCATGGGCTCCTTAGTTATGGCAGGTGGGCTCCTTAGTCGCAGCTTGCCAACTCCTTAGTTGCAAAACGTGGACTCCTTAGTTGTGGCACATGAACTCTTTAAATTGCGGCATGCATGTGGGATCTAGTTCCCTGACCAGGGATTGAACCCAGGGCCCCTGCATTGAGAGTGTGGAGTCTTAACCACTGTGTCATCAGGGAAGTCCCCATTTCTTGTCTTTTTGATAATAGTCATTCTAACATGTATATCTTATTATGGTTTTAATTTGCATTTCCCTGATGATTAGTGATGTTGAGCATCTTTTCACGTGCTTGTTGGCCATCTGTGTGTCTCCTTTGGAAAAAATGTCTATTCACGTCTTCTGCCCATTTTCTAATCAGGTTTTTTTGTATTTGATATTGAGTTGTATGAGTTCTTTGTGTAGTTTGGATTTTAACATCTTATCAGATATGTCGTTTGCAAATATCTTGTCCCATTTAGTAGATTGTCTTTTAATTTTTTTGATAGTTTCCTTTGCTGTGCAGAAGCTTTTTAGTTTGTTATAGTTCCACTTTTTTTATTTTTGCTTTTGTTGCCTTGGGGTGTCAAATTCAAAAAAATCATCACCAAGATCGATGTCAAGGAGCTTGCTGCCTATTTTCTTCTAGGAGTGTATGGTTTCATTTAAGTCTTTAATCCATTTTGAATTTATTTTTGTATATGGTGTAAAAAAGTAGTCTAGTTTGATTCTTTTACATGTAGCTGTCCAATTTTCCAAAAACCATTTATTGAAGAGGATGTCTTTTCTCCATTGTGTGTTCTTGCCTCCTTTGTCTTAGATTAATTGACCATACAAGCATGGGTTTATTTCTAGGCTTTTTATTCTGTTCTGTCTATCTATGTGTCTGTTTTTGTGCCAGGACCATGCTGTTTTGATTACTATAGTTTTGTAGTATGGTTTGAAATAAGGGCGCTTAATATTTCTGGCTTTGTTCTTCATTCTCAAGATTATTCTGGCTATTCAGGGTCTTTTGTGGTTCCATACAAATTTTAGGATTATTTGTTTCAGTTTTGTGAAAAATAGCATTGGTATTTTGATAGAGATTGCATTGACTCTGCAGATTGCTTTCAGTAGTATGGACATTTTAATGATATTGATTCTTCCAATCTAGTTATTTGTCTTCTTTAGTTTCTTTCATCAATGTTTTCAGAGTACAGGTCTTTCACCTCCTTGGTTAAGTTTATTGCTATGTATATTATTCTTTTTGATGCAGTTGTGAATGGGATTGTTTTTTTCATTTCTCTTTCTGATAGTTCATTATTAGTGTACAGAAATGCAAGAAGAAAGAAAGAAAGGAAGAAAGCAAAGAAGAAAAAGAAAGAAAGAGAAAGAAAGGAAGGAAGGAAGGAAGGAAACTGGAAAACACACAGCTATTCGGAGATTAAACAACATGCTACTGAACAATCAATAAGTCAATGAAGATATCAAAGAGGAAAATTTTAAAAAACCTTGAGAGAAATTAAAAATAAAAACACAATTTTCCAAGATCTATGGGACACAGCAAAAGCAGTTCTAAGAGGGAAGTTCATAGTTATAGAGACCTACCGCAAGAAACAAAAAAAAAATCTCAAATAAAGAATCTAAGTTTATATTTCAAGGAACTAGGAGAAAAAAGAACAAACAAAACCCAAAGTAGTAGAATGAGGAAAGTAATAAGGATCAGAGCAGAAATAAACGAAAGAACTAAAAAAGAAATAGAAGAGATCAATGAAACTAAGTGCTGGTTCTTTGAAACGATAAACAAAATCTACAACCTCTAGCCAGACTCACCAAGAAGAAGAGAGAGCCCAAATAAACAAAATTGGAAATGAAAGAAGGGAAATTACAGCCAATACCACAGTAATACAAAGGATCGTAAGAGAATATTATAAACAGTTATGTCAACAAATTGGACTACCTCGAGGAAATGGATACATTTCTAGAAACATACAGTCTTTCAAGATTGAATCATGAAGAAATAGAAAATCTGAATAGACCACTTACTAGTACTGAAGGTGAATCATTAATCAAAAATTCCCCAGCAAAGTCCAGTTCCAGATGGCTTAACAGGTGAATTCTAGAAAACATTTAAATAAATAAATGGTTTTTTAAAAAATAAAGCATTAATACCTATCCTTCTCAAATTATTCCAAAAAATTAAAGGGGAAGGAGCACTGGCCAGCATTAACCTGATGCCAAAACCAGAAAGAGACATTACAAAAAAAGACTCCTGGAATAAAACATAGGCAGTAAGCTCTTGCCATCAGTTTTAGCCATATTTTTTTTTGGCTATGTCTCCTCAGACAAGGGCAACAAAAAATAAACAAATGGGACTACATCAAACTAAAAAGCTTCTGCACAGTGAAGGAAACCATTGACAAAATGAAAAGGCAACTTATGGAATGGGAGAAAATATTTGCAGATGATATATCTGATGAGTTCACATCCAATTATATAAAGAACTTATGTAACTCAATATCAAAAAAATACAACCACATTTAAAAATGGGCAGAGGAGGGACTTCCCTGGTGGTGCAGTGGTTAAGAATCCGCCTGCCAGGGCTTCCTAGGTGGCGCAGTGGTTGAGAAAACGCCTGCCAATGCAGTGGACACAGGTTCGATCCCTGCTCCAGGAAGATCCCACATGCCGCGGAGCAACTAAGCCGATGCGCCACAACTATTGAGCCTGCGCTTTAGAGCCCGTGAGCCACAACTGCTGAGCCCATGTGCTGCAACTACTGAAGCCCATATGCCTAGAGCCTGTGCTCTGCTACAAGAGAAGCCACAGCAACGAGGAGCTTGTGCACCACAATGAAGAGTAGCCCCCACTTGCTGCAACTAAAAAGAAAAGCCCATGCACAGCAAAAAAGACCCAACACAGCCAATAAAAATAAATAAATAAATTAATTTAAAAAAAAAAAGAAAAAAAGAATCTGCCTGCCAATGCAGGGGACTTGGGTTTGAGCCTTAGTCCAGGAAGATCCCACATGCCGTGGAGCAACTAAGCCCATGTGCCACGACTACTGAGCCTATGCTCTAGAGTCCTTGAGCTGCCACTGTTGGGCCTGCGTGCCACAGCTGCTGAAGCCTGTGCATGCCTAGAGCCCGTGCTCCACAACAAGAGAAGCCACAGCGATGAGAAGCCTGCGCACTGCCACAAAGAGTAGCCCCCACTCGCCGCAACTAGAGAAAGCCCATGTGCAAAAACAAAGACCCAATGCAACCAATTAAAAAAAAAAAAAGTCAGAGGACCTGAATAAACATTTTTCCAGAGAAGACATACAGATGGCTAACAAACACATGAAAAGATGCTTAGCATCACTATTTATCAGGGAAATGCAAATCAAGACCAAAATAATGTACCATCTTATACATTCTAGATGGTTAAAATTACAAAGACAATAACAAGTGTTGGTGAGGTTGTGGAGAAAAGGGAACTATCATGCACTGGTGATAGTAGTATAAATTGGTATGGCCTTTATGGAAAATAGTATGGAGATTCCTCAAAAAACTAAAAATAGAACTACCATATGACCCAGCAATTCCATATCTGGGTATTTATTTGAAGAAAATGGAAACACTAATTTGAGAAGATATATGTTGACTTACAGTATTATATTAGTTTCAGGTGTAAAGTGTATTCAGTTTTCTTTTTTGCAATTGATTTCTAGTTTCATACTGTTGTGGTTGGAAATGATGCTTGGTATGATTTTAATCTTCTTAAATTTATTGAGACTTGTTTTCTGACCTAACATATTGATCTATCCTAGAGAATGTTCCATGTACATTTGAAAAGAGTGGATATTCTGCTGTTTCTGAATGGAATGTTCTGTATATATTTATATTGAGTCCATTTGGTCTAATGTGTCATTTAAGGCTAATTTTCTGTCTGGATGGTCTGTCCATTGATGTAAGTGGGGTATGAAAGTCCCCTACTATTATTGTATTGCTGTCTATTTCTTCTGTTATTTATGTTAATATTTGCTTTTATGTTTAGGTGCTCCAATGTTGGGTGCATAAATGCTTACAAATGTTGTGTCATCTTACACGATTGACCCTTTTATTGTTATAATGCACTTTGTGTTTTGTTACAGTTTTTGTTTGAAAGTCTAATTTGTCTAAGTATTACTACCCCAGCTTTTTGTTTGTTTCCATTTGGGTGGTATGTCTTTTTCCATCACTTCACTTTCAGTCTGTGTCTTTAGATTTGAAGTGAGTCTCTTATAGGCAGCATATAGAAGGGTCTTATTTATTCTTATCTATTCAGCCAAGCTTTGTCTTTTGGTTGGAGATTTTAGCCCATATACATTTAAAGTAATCATTGATAGATATGTATTTATTGCCATTATGTTAATTGTCTTCTGGTTGTCTTTGTAGTTTTTCTTCTCTTTCTGTTTTTCCTTGTGGTTGGTTGTTTTCTTTAGTATTGTATTTAGAGTTCTTTCCCACTTTCTTTTGTGTATTTACTTTAAGTTTTTTCTTTGTGGTTACTGTAAGGTTCACATATAACATTCTTTGTATATAACAATCTCTTTTAAGTGTATAGTAACTTAATTTTGAACACATTCCAAAGCTTTATATTTTGACTCCCCCCTCCATGTTTGATATTTTTGATGACATATTTTACATCTTTTTATTTCATGTATCTCTTGACTAATTATTGCATTTTTAAAATTAATTGTACTACTTTTGCTTTTTACATTTGTACTTACTTTGTAAGTGACTGATTTACTACCTGTATTATTTTTTTTACCTTTTCCAGTGAGATTTTTACTTTTTTTATGTTTTCTTATTAATTACTGCCTTTTTAACTTAAAGAAGTTCTTTTAACATTTTTTTTGTAAGCCCAGTTTAGTGGTGATAAACTCCTTTAGCTTTTACTTATCTGTAAAACTCTTAATCTCTCCTTCAGTTTTTTTAAAAAAATATTTATTTATTTGGCTGCACTGGGTCTCAGTTATGGCATGCAGGATCTTTAGTTGTGGCATGTGGGATCTATGCAGAATATTTTTTTAGTTACGGCATGCAGCATGTGAACTTTTAGTTGCAGCATGTAGGATCTAGTTCCATGAGCAGGGATTGAACCTGGGCCACCTGCATTGGGAGCATGGAATCTTAGCCACTGGACCACCAGGGAAGTCCCCTTCTTCAATTTTGAATGATAACTTTGCTGGGTAGAGAATTCTTGGTTGGCAGTTTTTTCCTTTAAGCAGTTTGAATATGTCATGTCACTCCTTTTCTGGCCTGTGATGTTTGTGCTGAAAATCTGCTCATAGCCTTATGGGGTTTCTCTGATATGAAATAAATTGCTCTTCTCTTGCTGCTTTTAAAATTCTCTCTTTATCCTGAACTTTTACTGTTTTAATTATAATGTGGCTGGTATGTTTTTCTTTGGCTTCATCTTATTTGGAAGTCTCTGGGTTTCTTGGACCTGGGTATGTATCCTTCCCCCAGTTATGGAAGTTTTCAGACATTCAGACAACTTTTCTGGCCCTTTCTCTCTGTCTTCTCCTTTTGGGAGCTCTGTAATTGGAACATTATTCTGCTTGATGTCCCAGAGGTCCCTTAAGACATCCTATCTTCTTTTAATTCTTTTTTCATGTTGCTGCTCTGTCTAGGTGTTTTCCATTGCTTTGTCTTCCAGCTTGCTGATTCGTGTTTCTATTTTAAATCTGTTCTGCTTTTGAGCCCAGGGGTGAGGTGCCTGATTTTGGGTGCCAACTCCTTGGTCCTCCAGGAGAAGCACCCATCTGGTGAGATTCCCTCCCCATTGTGTGTCTGCATGTCAGGGGTGGTGTTTCTGGGGAGGCCTTTTCTCTGCCTCTCCTTTCCATCTTGATGTAGTCCTTTTTATTCTTTGTTGTGGAGCCAGTGTTCAGCTAGTTCTCAGGTTCTTTTTGAGGAGAATTGATACATATGTAGGTGTATATTTGTTGTGTTTGTGGGAGGAAGTAACTTCAGGCTCTTCTTCTGCTTCTGTCTTGAACTAGCCCCCCCAAAAAGTCTTAACTCATCTGTGAAATCTGCCTTATTTACCTACCACAACATTAGTAAGAAATCAGCAAGAGAATAGTGAGGGTCCTCCTAATTATAATGGACCTAAATAACAGTTTCATGACTTGTTTTAAGAATGCTTGGAAGCCCTGAATTGAGAAAAAACAAAGTGAACAATAGAGTTTGGCATGATGGGAATCGCAGAATTTCAAGTAGAGTTAAAAGTGTCTTTTATTTCATTAAAATAGTGAATCATGGAATCCCCATGGATAGGGAGGCAAACAAGGAGAATTGAGAGAGGTAGAAAATTTGAAGGTCAGTTGCATGTGATGAAGGCAGATTTACTGGGAATACATCTAAAACAACCATCTTCTACCACTTCTTTAGACTTCAGCATCTCTGTGGAATACAGTCATCCCTTGGTATCTTCAGGGAATTGGTTCCAGGACCCACTGCAGATACCAAAATCCACAGATGCTCAGGTTTCATAATTGGTCATTTGTATCTGTGGTTCTGTGTCCACAGATTTAACCAACTATGGATTGTGTAGTGCTGTACATGTTTATTGAAAAAAATCCACATATAAGTGGGCCCTTGCAATTCAAATCTGTGTTGTTCAAGGGTCAACTATTTATATTTAATCCTGTCTCTGATCTTGTATTAATAGTCTCCTCTCTCCCTCTTTCTTTCCCTCCTTTCCTCTATTACCTCCACCCTGTTGTCTCTAAGTAATTAATAATGTTGTTAAAATCTTTCATGTCCCTTTTTTTGTTGTTGTTCCTGCATGATATGTAAGATATGTGATAAAAGCTTCCAGTTGTGATTGTGGGTTTGTTCACTTCTCCTTTAAGTTCTCTTAATTTTTATTTTATGTATTTTGAGGCTATGTTATTAGTTACATACAAATTTAGGAAAGTTAGGTCTTCCTGTTGAGTTGATTATTTTACAGTTATATGACCGTCTATCGCTAGTAATATTTCTTTCCCTAAAGTCTGTGTTTTTTTGTTCTATTGTCAAATAATTTAATCCTACACATATTTTAAATTCCACCAGGCATTATTTTTTAAATAGTATTATCCTTTCTGATGCCCTTCATTCTTTCGTGTATTACTCTATTTCCCTCTGTGATCATTTTGCTTCTTTCTAAAGACCTTCCTTTACTATTTCTTTTAGCACTGTTTGCTGATGATAAATTCTCTCAATTCTTATTTGTTTTAATGCATCTTTATTTTGTCTTCATTAAAAAATTGAAATAATTGCAACCTTATAGAAAAGTTGTGAATATAATACAAATAATTTTTTTTTCTGAGCTATTTGAGAGTAAGTTACCAACATGATGTCCCCCACCCTTGAATAATTGAGTGTGCAATTCCTACATTCTCTTATCTGACTACTATACAATTATCAAAATCAGGAAAATAGCATTGTTATCACAATGTAATCTCAAAAACTATTCAGGTTTTGCTAATTGTCCCAGCAATGCTCTGTAAAGCAAAAGGATCCAGTTCAGAATGATGTGTTGCATTTATAGATCTTCAATCTCCTTTAGCCTAGAACAGTTCCTCATCTTTCCTTGACTTTCACATGACCTTGATACTTCTCAAGAGTAGAGGAGACTTCTTTTTACAAGACACTTTTGAAAATTTTGTAGATTGCCTCTCAGTTTGAGTTTGTCTGATGTTTCCTCATGATTTTTTAGGTTATGCATCTTTGTCAAGTATATAACAGAAGTAATGCTTTATGTTTTTCTTACTGCATCCTAATAGTTGCCACATGATTTTAGTTTGTCCTTTTAATGGTTATGTTAGCTTTGATCACTTGATGAAGGTGATATCTGTCAGGTTTTCCAGTCTGGTTTCAACATACCCAGTAGACCAGAGTGCCTTCCTCCACCCTGGCGTGGATGCCTGATTTCCTCATCCTCATCTAGTGCCTTTAGACATGAATTGTTTGGGAAGGGAAGGGAAGAGGAAGAGCTTGCATTTGTTATTAAAGGATATTTTCACTGGGTAGAGTTCTGTGTTAGCAGTTGTTTTGTTCATTTAAAGATATATATTTCATTGTCTTCTGTCTTCTCTTATTTCTTGATGTATGTCCCCTCTCTAAGATTTTCACTTCTCTAGATGTATTTTTCTTGTTTGTTCTCAGATGCTTTCCAACAGTTGCTTTATCTACTTTATTTCTTACTATTATTCTTGGTGGGAGGGTAAATCTCATCATGGCCCTCTAAATAATTATATTTATAAAATACTTGTTTTAGCTATTTAAGTTGTAAGATGTGACTATAAAATAAAAGGATCCATTTTAAAAATCTAACATAAAACTAATTTTATTTCTGTATTTCATTGGAATTTTACCATGAGTGTTATTTATAGAAAGGAATGTGGGGTTACAGTTATATCTTAAATCCATTCAAAGAAATTTTGTTACTAAAGTAAATTGTAAAAGTAAAGTGAAATAAATGAAATGAAAAGAATTTGGTTACTCTATAAATGGCAACCACATTTTTCTGAGTGCTCAGTCTAAAAACTTGGAGTAAAACTTGGAGTTATCCTGGATACCTTGCTTTATATCACACCCCATGTTCACTCCATCAGCAAATCCCACTGTCTCTCCTTCAGAATATATTTAGAATTTAACCTCTCACCACTACCATTATTACCCTGGTCCACCATCATATTTTCCTTGGCATTGTTGCAGTAGCTTCCTAACTGATCCCCCCTTGCTCCATTTATAGTTTGTTCTCAGTACAGCAAAGTGCTTTTGTTGAAATGTAACTAGTGTTGTGTTACTTTTAAATTCAAAATGCTACAGCAGCTTTCTAACTCTCTCAGAGTAAAAGCCCCAGCTCTTACAATGACCCATAGGCCTATGTAAATGGAATTTTCCTCCACCCCCATTACCTCTCTGACCTCATCCCCTGCCACTCTTCCCCTAGCTCTCTCAAGTTCCACCACAGTAGTCTCCTTGAAAATGTCCTATTTCAAGGATTGTTTGTTTTCCTGTGCCTGCATTTCTCTTTCCACAGATATGCTCATGGTGTCCTTCCTCACTTCTTTGAGGTTTTTACTCAAGTATCACCTTTAGGGCTTCCCTGGCCACCCTTTATACATTTGTTGTTTCCCCCTTTCCTTGTTTTATTTTTCTCCTTAGTGTGTTCATGTACGTATATACACACACTCACACACACATACATGCTATATCATATGTGAACAAACTATGCTTATATAATTTATCATCTTTCTATTCCACTGGAATGTAATCTTTTTTTTCTTCAGATCTTTAATGACCTGAATAAAGTCAATTTTTATTTATGTATATGTATATATATTTACAATGTATCTTTATTTACAATGTTGTGCCAGTTTCCACTGTACAACAAAGTGAATCAGCTGTGCTTATAATACGTATATCTCCATATCCCCTTCCTCTTGAGCCTCCCTCCCACCCTACCTGTCCCACCCGTCTAGGTCATCACCAAGCATCTAGTTGATCTCCCTGTGCTATGCAGCAGCTTCCCACTAGCCATCTATTTTACATTTGATAGTGTATATATATGGGAAGGGATAAGGGAAGGGATATTTGTTGGTTTTGTATATTATTGTGTCTCCAGTACCTGGAACTGTTTGTCAGGTTGTAGGAGTTCAATAAACATTTGTTGAGTGAAAGAATGAATTAAAGTGACTTTGTCTAAGTTTGTCTTACTTATAAATTAGCAAGGAATTCACCTATTTCTTCTGTGGTATTTACTTTATTTTTTTTTTATTTTATTTTTTTAAGTGGGAGATTTTTTTTATTTTACTTTATTTTATTTTATTTTTTTATTTATTATTTTTTGGGGGGGTACACCAAGTTCAGTCATCTGTTTTTTATGCACATATCCCCGTATTCCCTCCCTTCCTTGACTCCACCCCCCTTGAGTCCCCCCCACCCTCCCCACCCCAGTCCTCTAAGGCATCTTCCATCCTCGAGTTGTGGTATTTACTTTAAATTGCTGTATGTATGTTTTATTTTCCTTTATAACAGTCTATTTAATTAATACATAACTCAAAATATGTTTCAGCCCAAAATTAACTTTTGTCTTTATCAGAATAATACATACACAAATCTTAAAAGGTAAAATTGTAGTAAAAGGCTTATGCTGAAAAACAGGAGTCCTTTGCCATGTTACTCCTCACTCCAGCGTACATCCTCAGAGATAGCCACTTTTAACTCTTGTAGCTATTTCTTTAGATTTTTACCTCTACATTTCTAATGATTAAGATTCTCATGCTTATTCTGCCATTTCTTGGTTTATCCATTTTAGACATTATTTCCTTTATTTGTTGGTTCAGTTCTGTAGTACTGAGGATTTAGCTCTCTTCTCATACCCTTTCATCCCATTTCTCCTTCTAGCATACTCCCACAGATTTTGGTTAAATCACTATTCAATGTTTGCATTAATATACCTCCATAATGTTCACTAATCATATAATGTACTATGATCACATTTCTTTTTTCTCTAACTTTTAGTTTCTTGGAGTTAATACTACCTCTCGCCTTTTTATTTCCTTAGTTTTCTTTGCACCTCTTGATATTTTTTCTAATTTTTTACTCATATCTGTTAAATATCTAGCAGTAAATTTTTCATGAATATAAATGTAAGAAAGTCATTTTTTTCTTTTTTTTCTTTCTGGAGACTTTTCTCTCTCAGTTTTCTCTTTGCTTCAGTCCCCACTGATGCAGAATTGTCCACTTGGAACTTCCTAATGTTACTTTTTTGAATTGCATTCCCTATCTTCTGAATCTTTACTTAGTTTATTCCCTTGTTTTACTGAAGCATAGTTTCTAGTACCTTCCTAGTAAAAGGATGTATAGATGATAAAGTTTTTGAATTCCTGCATGTTTGACCATCTTTGTCTTTTCATTTGTTGATAATTTGATATGGTGTAGAATTCTAGAGTGGAATAATCCCTCCCCCCCCCCAAACTTTAGAGACATTGCACTGCTCCCTTCTAGCATCCAGTGTTGCTGTGGAGAAGCTTAATGTCACTCTGAATTCTTTTCCTCTCAATGTAAACTTTTTTTCTCTCTGAAAGTTTTCAGGTTTGAATCCTAGCTCCACTATCTCATGGCTGTATACCACTGGCCACATTGCTTAACCTCTCTGTGCATCAGTTTTCTCATGGAATGAAAATAATAATGGCTACCTCTCTCTGTAATATCATTATGAAGATTAAATGATTACTAGTTTAGTGCTTAGTTTATAGTAGGCACTATGTAATGTGTTAGGTATTATTAATTATCCCTAGTATTCCAGAACTTCATCATGTGTCTTGATTTGCATTCCTTTTCCTTGATTGTCCTGTTTCTTTCCATTTTGAGAAATTTTCTTGAAATTAAAAGAAAAATTATTTCCTCTCTTTTGTTTTCTTTATTCTTTCTGAAATTCTTCTTATACAGTTGTTGGACCTTCTGAATTGCTCCTCTAATTTTCCTGTATTTTTTCCTTTAGTTTGCCAAGTCTATCTTTTTGTGTTCGGAGATTTCCTCTACTTTATCTACTAACTCTTCTGTTGTTCTTAAATTTCGATTATGATATTTATATATCTAAGAGTTATTTATATGTTTCTATTACTTATTTTTCATAGCATTCTTTCTTTTTTTAATGCATTTTATTATCTCCTCTTCTCCCCAAGGAAATTAATTATAATAATTTTGAAATTTTCTTCTGTTTCTTTTGCTTTTTATGTTCCCTTCTGGATCTCTTTTTGCTTGTTTGGTTTACCTTTTTGTTTTAATCTTCTAGTTTTCCCTTTGATGCTTTCCACCAAATGAGTGGTAATCTTCTGTGCCTGTTTATGCTTAAGAGTGGGGCACTAAAGAGCTGAGTAGATGTTCTCTGTGTTTGAGAATGGCTTTTTAGCTGGTGACCTTCATCTAGGGTGATCAGTGATGAGCCTTACTTTTCACTAGGTGATCCTCAAATGTTATTAAGTGGTCATCTTTTCTCTAGAGTTGTTTCAATTTTTCAGAGAAAAATTCTGCCATGTCTCTGTAGAACGTATGTTGCCTCTCTGTGCTCCAGGAGCAGGAAGTGAAGGATGCTGAGGACCCTATGGGTTAGTATTTTAGACTGTCACTTAATCCCTCAGCTTTTGTAGTCATCACTGTTCTGGGTATACTAGAGTCCATATATTTATTTGACTTTTCTAACAAATAAATCTTTATTTTCTTGTGTGTAGATGGCTAGTGGGGAGCAAAGAGGGCTGTTGGTTGCAAGGAGGGACCTGGAAAATGAGTCTATATACAGGCTTTTAATCACTTTCCTTGTTTTCAGTTTTGTGACTTACTTCTGTTTTTGTACCTTTATATACTATTCCTCTCCAAGTTCTATAGGGTGAACTTGCCCAGCTTTTGTAGGTATCCTGCCAACACATCTCTTTCCCTACCACTGAACTTAGATTGTATCTGCTCTGCTGTTTTGTCAAAGGCGTGATGTAGATTGTTTTTATCTTATTGCATACCTCCTTTTCTTCCTTTTCTTTTCACTTGTTCTCAGCCTAATGATTATTATCAAATGAAATACACCTATTTAGTGATAAACTTACTACCATATAATATTGCTGATGTTTGAAGCCAGAGGATCTTAAATAAAAATGTGAGTCTTAGGAAATTAATCATTTAGTCAGCACAGGAAAAAATGTTTGCATGTGGCCAGTTGTCCTCTAGCTACCGAATAAAATTTATATTACAGCCATTGAATCCTAGAGATCCCAGGTATCTTAGAGCTTAAATTCAATCCAAAGCTAACATTTGTTTAGTCCTTACCCATATTCAGCTGCTGTGCTAAATAAGCACATTATATACATTATTTCATTTAATCTACATAACCCTTCTGAGGGTAGATACTGTTATCTCCATTGTACAAATGAGATACAAAGTTCTGGTAATTTTCACAAAGGTCCCAGCTAATAAATGGTAGTGCTGAGATTCAAACCTCAGACAGTTTAACTTGAGAATATGTGCTTGTAGGTACTATTCTATATAGTCTCCTATTTATCAATCCATGGTCCAGACAATTGACTATCTAGTCTTCATTTCAGGTAATGATGAACTAATTATTTTCTTTGGAAGTCTTTTCAATTTTTGGACAGACCCTTATTGTTAAAAAAGCTTTTCTTATATCGGGTTGGAATCAGCCTCCATGTAACTTTTATTCCTTAGTGTCACAGAGTAAGAAAATAAGTTTGCTTCCTCTTCTAGAACAAACATTCCCATTTTCCCCAGTGGTGCACAATTTCCCATACCCATTGCTATTTTGGTAAATGTGTTTTTGTAAACACTTTAGTGTTTCAAGTTTATGTTCATGATTATGTTTCCCCTTCTTCTAGTTCTATAGTCTCCATGTGAAACTGAGGGACATTTTTCCTTCATGGGCCTTTTTTACTTCTGAGATTTAATGATAGGAACTTTTGACTTCTTTTAAAATCTTAAGGTCTTCTCATTTAGTTGGGAAGACATGAAATCAACATTAAAGATAAATGCCTATAAAGGGATATATTTAATAAGTGCCAGGAAACAAATATTGTGATAATAATGGCAGTAATAATGTTAATAGCCAACACGATAGATGCCAGGTAATCTCAGTACCTACGTTTATTAACCGATTTAATCCTCACAATAACTGTGAGCTATAAATACTATCAATACTGACGTTTTACAGCTATGGAAAGTCAGACAGTCTGGTTAAGTAACTTGCCTAGGGTCACATAGTTTGTAAGTTTCAGCCAAGTTTTGAACTGAAAGTGTGTAAGTTCATAGTCCGTGTTTGTAATCCTTACACTATCCTAGACAAATCTATAGGACTTTGGAGAAAGGTGTAGTCATTGTGGACTAGAATAGTTGTCAGTAGAATTAGGCTGGAACTTTAAGTTCTGATAGAATTTGTACGATCAGAAAGGAAGTATGAAGGGTGGCTAGATGATAGAAACATCATGAGCAGAAACACAAAGGTAGAATGTTACGGGATGTTTATAGTAGATTGTTTATGAGGTAGAATGTTTAAGGGAACAAAGAAACTAGTCACTTGTTAATGTGGCTACCAAAGGCATGTGTGATCTGGCTTTTGTATAACACTCTTCCTCTTTTCCTCTACTCTCAATCACACTGGCTTCCTTTCTGTCTTTTGAACATGCTAAGTGTGTTGGCATCCTATGCCTTCGTATTAGCTGAGTTTTCTGCCTGGAGTGCTCTTCTAGAACTTTTATGTCTGACTCCTTACTGCCATTCAAATCTCAGCGTGGCCTCTTTTTTTTTTTTTTTTTTAATAACTTTTATTGAGATATAATTGGCATACAGTAAACTGTATGTATTTAAAGTGCATAATTTGATATTTTTTTCTTATTAATAATGTATATGTGGCAATCCCAGTTCTCTCAGTTCATCCCACTTCACCCCCCCATGCCCCCTTTACCCACTTGGTGTCCGTATGTTTGTTCTCTACATCTGTGTCTCTATTTCTGCCTTGCAAACTGGTTGATCTGTACCATTTTTCTATATTCTGCATATATGTGTTACTATACAATATTTGTTTTTCTTTTTCTGACTCACTTCACTCTGTATGACAGTCTCTAGGTCCATCCATGTCTCCACAAATGTCCCAATTTCATTCCTTTTTACAGCTGAGTAATATTCCATTGTATATATGTACCACATCTTCTTTATCCATTCATCTGTTGATGGGCATTTAGGTTGCTTCCATGACCTGGCTATTGTAAATAGTGCTGTAATGAACATTGGGATACATGTGTCTTTTTGAATGATGGTGTTCTCTGGGTATATGCCCAGCAGTGGGATTGCTGGGTCATATGGTAATTCTATTTTTAGTTTTTCAAGGAACCTCCATACTGTTCTCCATAGTGGCTGTGTCAATTTACAGTCTCACCAACAGTGCGAGAGGGTTCTCTTTTCTCCACACCCTCTCCAGCATTTATTATTTGTAGATTTTCTGATGATGCTCATTCTAACTGGTGTGAGGTGATATCTCATTGTAGTTTTGACTTGCATTTCTCTAATAATTAGTGATGTTAAGCATCTTTTCATGCGCCTCTTGGACATCCGTATGTCTTTGGAGAAATGTCTATTTAGGTCTTCTGCCCATTTTTTGATTGGATTGTTTGTTTTTTTGATATTGAGCTGCAAGAACTGTTTATATATTTTGGAGATTAATCCTTTGTCTGTTGATTCGTTTGCAAATATTTTCTTCCATTCTGAGGTTTGTCTTTTCATCTTGCTTATAGTTTCCTTTGCTGTGCAAAAGCTTTTATTCCTTTGCTGTGCAAAAGCTTTGAAGTTTCATTAGGTCCCACTTATTTATTTTTGTTTTTATTTCCATTACTCTAGGAGGTGGGTTCAGCTTGGCCTTTTCTGAACACACAACCTACAGAAGCCTTTCAGTCCTTCCTCACCACCTTACCATGTTTGACTTTTATCATGGTTCTGCTTTCTGAATGGTGTGTAGGCACCATTGGTTACTTGTTCAATACCCATCTCTCCTTTTTTTGCTGGGAGAATCCTGATTTTTTTGTTTGGAGTGATAGTCATTTTTCTTAGTGTCATTTTTCTTAGTGTCCCTTGTATTTAAGCACGTTTTAGCCAGTGAAATATAAGTGAATGTGTGCTGGAAGTTTCTGGGAAGGCTTTTGCTCTTCTGATGAAATGAAATATAGATGCAGTGCTGTCACTCTCCTTACATTCACCTACAACCACCTTGAATGCAGATTCATCACCTGGGGTTTCAGCAGTCCATTGTGCTCATGAGGGAAAGGCCAAGAGAATTGTAGAAACTGTTTTAACATCAGTTAACCAAAGCTAGCAATGTCAGACTTTTTGTTATATGATAAAAACACACCCTGTTATTTAAAGCCGTTGTTAATTGTTGTTTTTATTTAGTTTTTCATTTGGCAACAAAAACATTCCTAACTTATATAAATGATGTTACCAATGATAGTAATAGAGAAGTCTGGAAGGGAACTAATTTGGAGAGGAAGAAATGATCATTTTAGTTTGGAATGATCAATTTTTGAGTTGATATTGCAGCATGTCTCCACTTATTCTTAGAGGTGGTGTAGTATGATGGTTGTAATGGAACCAGAGTGCTTATGCTTAAATCTTGGCTCTGTCAGTTACTCTCTGTGTGACCTTATACAAGTCACCTAACCCCTCAATATTTCAGTTACTTTATCTATAAAGCATGAACAATAAGAAGACCTAACAAAGAAGTGGTTAAAACTAAGAGTGGATAATATTTTTAAGAGAGAGAATATAGACTACACAGAGAAAGTAAAGGATTCGTAATTGATTAATACCTGCGTTTTGGAATATAAGAATAAGTGGAGTCAATGAAGGAGATAGAGATAAAATGATTCAGAAAATAGGAGAAACAGGAGAGCAAACTGTTATAGGAATCAAAGAAAGTGAATATTTTAAGAAAGAAATGCTCAGCAATGCTTATTGCTGTAGAAATACCAAAAGAGTAAAAACTAATAAAAGGCCTTTTTATTTGAGGACTAGAAGAGAGTATTTTCAGTGCTATAGTAGGGGCTAAAAGTTCAGTTACAGGGATTTAAGATTGAGTAGTGAGGAGACAGAGTGGAATTAGCATCACGTGCACATTTTGTTTTTAATTAAAAAATTAAAAAAAATTTTTGGCTGTGTTGGTCTTCATTGCTGTGTGTGGGCTTTCTCCAGTTGCAGTGAGCGGGGGCTACTCTTCCTTGCGGTACGCAGGCTTCTCATTGCAGTGGCTTCTCTTATTGCAGAGCTAGGGCTCTAGGCGCACGAGCTTTAGTAGTTGTGGCATGTGGACTCTAGAGTGCATGGGCTCAGTAGTTGTGGCGCACAGGCTTAGTTGCTCCACGGCATATGGGATCTTCCCAGACCACGGATCAAACTTGTGTCCCCTGCATTGGCAGGCACGTTATTAACCATCGCACCACCAGGGAAGTCCCATCATGTGCACATTTAACTTGCTGCAGCTCAATGACATGAATTCCTGTAATAAAAAAACAAGAATGTATTTGTCCATGTAATACTCTTTATTACACACCATATATTGCTATATACTACACTGTATTGTACACTTATACATGTTACTGAACATGGTTGTATACACAGAATTATGCATAACACCCTTTAAATAATTTAAAAGCTTTTTGAAGGTAATTTTTGACTATGTTTTATTTTCACATTAAGAGCTGACTAACCCCTACATAATATGTAGTTCCACTGTGGTCAACATAGACCACATAGGTGTAGACTGCTGTGTGCTGGGTGTGATTTGACATGTGTGGTGGCAGAGATTTGTGGAAAAAAGGTTTTGGCCTGAGGAGAAGGGGTCATCTGGTTCTCTTTCTGTTCTTACTTACAACTACTAGCTTTATGATGGAAGAAATTGCTTAATTTCAGTCCTCCAGCTTTTTCCTTTGTAAATTCTGAAACGTGTAAACTTAGCACATAGGAAAAATGATATAAAATATTTGACCTCTTGAAAAGAAATTTATGACTTGCCTTTTAGATAATAAAGCCTTTTCAGTGTATCTT
Organism: Hippopotamus amphibius kiboko; assembly: GCF_030028045.1. Taxonomy (NCBI): domain Eukaryota; kingdom Metazoa; phylum Chordata; class Mammalia; order Artiodactyla; family Hippopotamidae; genus Hippopotamus; species Hippopotamus amphibius. Next base: position 81,046,361 of record NC_080186.1, on the reverse strand, counting down.
TAGCTATCTTATTAAAATAGAACAGAGGACTTGCCTATTCTAAAGTTATTGTTGAATAAACTACTGAACCCCCTTTTGAAAAGCAGCTATAAGATAGTAAATCCAGTTATCTGAAATTTGAAAAAAACTGATTTTCTCTTAACTGTACAAGAAATACATATTAGAAAAGTTTGGAAAATAGAAGTATAAAAAAAAATCACCACTAAGTCTTTCATTGAGATAACTGTTAATGTTTTGTTGTATTTCCTTCTGGACTTTTTAAAGAACATGTTTAAGATTATTTTAACAAAACTGAGATCAAATTTTATGTATAGTGTTTTATCCTGTTTTTCCTTTAACATTATGTAATAAGTATTTCCCCAAGTTATTAAATAACTTTCATTATCTTTATTTTGTATAATATCTCAATTGAAATAATACTCCAAGTCATATAGATAACCTAATTAGGAATTTTTTTGTGTATATTTTATATTGTCCATTATGGAGGAACCTTAATGTTTTGACAGTGCATCCTATTTTGTAGTATAAAAAAGAAAACTGAACTTTTCCCTTCTGTTAGAAGTCAAATCAATGGTTATTCTTTAAAAAAAAAGTAAAAAATTCTTGTTATGGTGCTTAGAGCTTTGAAAAGCGTTTAAAAGGCATGTTGCTAAGTTAGTATCTTAGTAATTCATTTTCAGTTTATCTTTTTTTCTTGTTGCTGCTATTGTTGTTATGTCATCTTGGGAAAGCAGTTTAAATCCTTTGGGTCTCAATTTTCCCATTTATAAAATGAGAATGAGCTAAATAATTTGTCTCCTTTGACATTTTTATTTTTATTTGTCTTAAATTTACTTCTTCCTGTCATATCATGTTTATGTTTGTTAGACTATCACTTAATATCGCTCAGCTCAATTGTGTGTGTGTAAAAATGTGTGTGTGTGTATGGAATCATACAGTATATAGCCTGTGTAGTAATTTTCTCTTGTCTGAATGTACCGTAGTTTATCCGTTCACCTACTGAAGAACATCTTTGTTGTTTCCAAGTATTGGCAATTATGAATAAAGCTGCCAGAAACATCTGTGTGCAGGTTTTTGTGTGGACATAAGTTTTCCACTCATTTAAATAAACCTTTAATATATTTTTCATCTTATAGTCTTTAAAAATATTTAAAATAAACTTAGAAAAGTTAGAAAATGATCATTCTCAAGGCCTGAATCAATAAATGTGTATTAGGAGGACTTACATTGCTATTGGGTTTGCAAAAATTAGGTGCATTTTATAATTAAAGGACTGAGAATTCCTTTCTGACATTTTGCCTTGGGGCACAGGTTTGAATCATTTGAATCTTAGTTGATGAACAACTAATAAACCTAAATCACTTATTTCTTGATTTTGAAAGAAAGGATGAAGAGATGATAATGTTAGCTCTGCTGTGTTGAGTTAAAAATGATACAGTGGTATCTGCCTGTTAGATACTGGACTTTTACAAGTGACGTTAAATTAATACAAAATGATAATTTTAGATTGTATTCCAGCCATTGGCTGGAGGTGAAAGGTGATTGATCAGATGCCAGCCTTCTCTGTCTCTTATTTTTCATTTCCACATTTTTGCCCTTCTCTCTCCCTTTTTTTAAAAGAATGTAAGTTAAATAAATTTGAGAGGTGTAAAAAATAGGAGCACAATATGAATTATAGGATCCGATTTTCATCACATCTGTTTTTTTAAGTATTTGTTTTTAAATGGTTCATTTCTATTCAATTAGAAAATGTATTTCGTATTAACTGTCTCATTGAAATATTTTAAATTTAACATTGTATCTGTATCTTAGGGCTACATATTTATTTTAGCCATGTTTCAAGAGAATCTATAAATGTAATATATAAGAACTTGATGAGCCTTCAGTTGAATATTGACATTTGGGAGAATTTAGTTTTTACTCCTAAAATTATTGTTAAACAAATTATATTTAATTGATCAGGATTAATGATGTATAAGTACTATTGATATTTTTTCAGCATTCTTTGTAACTCACATAAACTTTTCAGAATCTTTCTTATAAGTCCTGGTTACCTATAAAAGTGTTTATTTCTATAAAAACAGCCCTCACGCAAAAAAACTTTTTTCACCTCTAAATGAAAATTGTTTAAATTTTTTATAGACTTTAACAGAAAAATTTAAATGGTTTAGAATGGATTGTTGGCTTGTCAACAAATCCCAGATTGACAGAGGTTATATAAAGGTTGTTGGTGTTCCCACAAAATTCCAGATATTACTTATTTTACTTCCAAATTATGTAATGTAACTTTGGAAGGTAATATGTAAAATGTGGATTATTGCTATGTATAAGAATACTGTTTTTCATGTTGATTAGATTATTGCAAAAATATATTTTTTTAATATAGAAATCTTTGAAAGACCAAACTTGATTTAAAAAAAAACTTTTTATTGCTTTTGGTCATCCTAACATTTCTCTGAGGTAAGATTGGATATCTTTTGCCTAGCTTTATAGATGATACACAGCTAGGGTGATTTGTCAAAGATCACATCAAAGTAAGTTGTAGAACTGAGATTAGAATGGACCTTTTGACTTAGTTTTTTTTTTCTGTGTTATGGTACTAAACAGTCATTCACAGTATTTTACCATAATTAGTGATACCATTTTGTTTTACTGTCTATTAACACCAAAAGATGATAAACCTTAACTCACTAGTAAGCCTTCAAACTAATGTGACTGGAAGACTTTACTTTTGGGGGTTTTGGGTAGGAATGATAATATACTTAATTTTTGATGGTCAAGTCGTAATGGGGAAGTAGGTATTTAGCAAAAAATAAACTATACAATGCTGATCAACTTTTGTCTTTTAGCCAGAACAGTAAAACAATAGCACTGGATAAATGTAAATGAGAGAAGCTAACAAGAGAGATTTAGGGCTAAAACATTAGACTTCATCATGTGGTCCTACTGTTCACTATTGCATCCAATAAGGGATTCTTCTGTGCTTTCTGTTACAGATGCTGAGAATTTCTTCTAAGGAGAAATATCCCTTATTTACTTTTGTAAATGGTCATTCCAGAGACTATGATTTTATGTCTCCTACAACCAATGAAGAAGACCTTTTTTCAGAGGATGAAAAGAAAAGATTAAAAAGATTTAGCACAGAAGAGTTTGTCTTGCTGTAAAGATTAGCACATTTGTGTTTGACGAGAAGAAATCCTTTGAAGGAGGAGAAATGAAGAGAAACATGTATATACTTGAAACTGGTTTATTTTCACAGATCTCTTACTTTTATATGTTCTTTAAAGAAAGAACATTTGAAAATATACAAGTTTTAAAGATATTTTTCTGGAAGAGAAATGATTTAGCGAATCTTGATTTCTAATAAATATCAAGTGGTTCTGGCTGCATTCCTGTTTCCCTAAGATCTGCTAATGATAACTCTACCTTAACTTCAAGTCTTCCAGTCTTCAAATTCTTCCACCTGCGTCCACTGTTCTCCTGGAGGTTTTGTGATATTGGGCCCCAAAATGGGATTGCCACATAATTTCAAAAGCTTCAGTTTATACTAATGACCAGAAGACCAGAGAATGAATCTTCAGTGCTGTCTAAGCCTCTTGATATTAATGCAACCAAAAGACGCTTTTGGATGTATCTTGATATATTAAATAGTAATTTTTAGCTGTGATATGGTACAATTATATAAGCAGGGTTTTGAGTTAAGGTAATACTTAGCAATATGATTTTATAATGGCTCCTCATTTTGCTTGCTGTTGAGCCTTCTCTGAGGAGTGAAGGTGCAGTATTGGTTTTCCCCACAGATTTAAAGGTTATGTTATTAATAATAACTACATCCAATCAAACAGATAAAGGCAAAATTGTTTGTTTCCTATCTCAAAAATGAAATTTTATGGAAACTCTACTTATTATGCAGTTTTAAGATCTAAACATAAGTACCAAGAAAGATATCAGTAGATGCCCTCCATGAGATTTTTGCTATTTGTGTAAATCAGTGCAGTGGTGTTTAGAAGCTGAGGATATCTGTAAGGTAAATCTGCCTTAAATGTGTTATGTATTACTTAAAGGCAAATTTGTGATATAAAAGTATGAGAGTTATTATTGAGCCAGGTTTATAAAATAAGTACCTTAATAAAGATACAAGAACATAAAATGCCTTTGTTTTGGTTTTAATGGGATTATTTTAATCCTTTCATTTGAAAAATCATTGTTTCAAATGAATTCTGTTTATTTATAATAAAGGCAAATAATATTGTTGCTTTGAAAGCAAACATTAACTTATTTTATGAAGCTTCCATGTTTCAGTGTGAGAAGGTGACTTATAAAGATATAAAGTTGTGTATCATTTAAAGTCATTGATTTTTTTTCCATCAGGAAGCCTATTTGTTAGGTTTAGAGTTGCATGCAAAACTGAAACAGAGGGTGGGCAGGTAGATTGCTTTGGTATGCCTGATGAGAGAAATCAGATTTGGCATTTCCCAGTGAAGATAGTTTAATGAATTGAAAAAATAGTAATCTAAAATTTTCCTTTACCCTGGATGAAATCTGGACAAGTATGGTACTGATTTCCCTAGAATGCAAAAGCAGTACAGGTACAAGAAGCCAGTGGTATGCCCGATTTTATACACGGCAGTTCCCTCATCTAAAGTATTGCAATTTGTTGTTCCTACACACCTGCAGTAGTCACAGGATTCTGCAACAAACACATCAAATGAGAGCTCTGTGTCTTCAAACAAATCAGAACTGATTATAAGTGTTCTCTTTCAAGGATTGTCTACAAGTTTAGGATTACAGGATAGCATTCTGTTATTTTCACAGCGTATTTGGGGATCATTTTTAAGTAGGATTTTGGAATGAGACAAAATTATACCTAGACAAAGTTGAGGTGAGAGGAGGCAGAAACTTCTTTTACATTGAATTATATTGAAAATATTATTTCACAGAATATTGCACAGACAAGACAGATCTTACAGTACAGTCACCCCCATGACCAAGAATAAATGGTTAGGATCAGAAATTATCAGAATAATATGCACATAAAAATATTCAACAATATGTAGGAATAAATGTGTGTTCATGAAAATTGAGAGGCTGATGGATTTATCTTGCTTATTAATAAAAAAATCAACCTCAGCCAAGGACCAGCCAAAAGTTGTGCTAATCTTTTATTGGAAAGGCAGCAACAAAACTGCATCATTAGATTTAGAATAGAAGTTTCAGACTTTGTTTTGAACACAGATTTCATTTCAAGTTCTGACAGCCAGTAAACTCAGTCAATAAAGCTACTGGATGATCTCTTTCAGCCTGGAATAAACGGAAGTAAAAAAAGACAAGATTCTAAGGTGGGTGTTCTGTTAGAATTATGATAGGAGGATCCTCCCTTTGGACATCAGTATTAAGGTATTAGATTTCAGCATTAACATTTCAGAAATGAATGTTTAAAATTTTTGATGTGACTTTTTGGTGGTGAAGGTCTCTTTTCTCTTTTCTTCATAAAATTTGACACTTTGAATCCCCTTTTGTCAATGTATTAACCACCAGCAGGCAATCTTGAGAGTCATCATTTGGTGAATGACTGAATGAAAAGATCCTTTATAGTGTAAGTCTATCCAAAAGAATTTCCCGGAGGTACCCATTTTTCTGTTTTTACATTAAACCAACCCCGTTAATATTTGTATTAGTGAGAAGACAACTTTAGAGGATTAAAAATTTAGGTCACTTTTCTGTTAACCTTAGAATTTAGCATTGTCCAAGGGCAAACATAGCTAAAAATATGAATGGTAATTTCATCTTATTTTTAGAAGAATGGAAACAAAATAGCAAAAATGACATCTGTAAAGTCTATCCAATTTTAGGTTAGAAATCTCTATTTTTTTAGAGATCTCTTGTTACTTTCTATTATTCCATGCCAGAAAGCAGTGTGTTTCTGGTCAGATCATACTAATCCAGTCTTTTTTTCTTTTCTTTTCTTTTTCCCTTTTCTCTGCTAATTTCTTTGATACTAGGAGAAAGATTTATTTTCATGGTTTATCACAGGTCACTTTCAGTAGCTTGCATTGTACATCTAAATCTTGACTGTATTTTCATACACAATCATAAAAACACTGTAAAGGATCTTCCCAAAATAGAACCCAATAGGAAGAACAGATACTGAAAAAACACTTTGAAAATATTAAATCACTATATGAATTTCTATTGAAACAGGCATAAGATAAGAAAGAGATTGAGAATTTAAAATAATAATGAAATAGAAGCAAGATATTCAGAATATATTGATAGAGGCAATTTCTTAGAAAGGATAATGGATTATTTTCTATAAAAAGAAGAGCAAATGTCTTTCAAAAAATTTTAGGAGAATAAATACTTATCCAGTGATATTTATTATAGCCTCAGTATTGTCAATCAGCCACAATTTAATAGTACTATATTCAGTTGAACATTCAGACTGAATATCTTGAGGTGCTGAACTGAAAAGGTGAAACCATCAGACCAGGAAAAATTGGAAACATCCTATTGATTCTGAAATATGAATTTTCTATCATTTTATAGTTTGAATCTTAAGTCAGTTTAGAGATCTTCAGCATTTTTGTGTGGTTTTCATGGTTATATAAAGACTTTGTAAGCTTTGGAAAATAGTATATTTAGAGTCGGTATTGCAGACACATTTTTGAATTAGCATTTTCCTCTCTTTCTTTTTTTACAGTCCTCCTCAGCATTATTGGTGGCAAGCAATGGCCCAAAACATTCAGAACTACTACAAAATTTCACTTATTCTCTCACAATAAGAAAAATATGTTAGGGACTTCCCTGGTGGTCCAGTGGTTGAGACTTTGCCTTCCAGTGCAGAGATTGCAGGTTCGATCCTTGGTCAGGGAGCTAAGATTCCACATGCCTTGGGGCCAAAAGACCAAAACAGAAAAACAGAAGCAATATTGGAACAAATTCAATGAAGACTTTAAAAAAAAGAAAAATATGCTAAAGGTGGAGAATACATGTTTATATTTGTATTAGGTAGAAAAATTAGTGTGCTACCCTCTAACAAATTCCTCCAAAAATTTAGAAACTCAGTTTTCACCTATTTTAAGTCAATAAGTCCAGATACTGGTGTCAATCAAGAATGAGTCACAAAAAAATTCTACAGAGAATTATCTTTCATTTAAGTTATTGAAAATTAAATTAATAAATATAAATATAATACACATTTATATTTTATACTAAGATAATATCATAAGAATTGGAAATTCATGGATTTTAAAATAAGTTATTTTATAAGCAGGAAAGGTAAACAAAGGAAAGTTAGAAGTCCAATAGAAGTCTGGTGACAAAAGGATGAGAGAATTATTGACAGCAAGTTTTGAGTGTGTCTAGGCAAATATACCATATCAAACTGACACAGATAAAAAGGATGAATTAAAAAGGCTTGAAGGCTGGGATTTAAAATTTGATGTCGGCATTGGAAGAAATACCAAAAGGTAGATATGTGGCTGCCGTGTTGCACAACTCCAAAGGGGCACTGTTTTTAGTGTAATGTGGATGGCACTCATGGAGTTGTACAATGTGGCGTCCTTGTAGCTACTTGCTATTTATGCAGCACTGTTCTGATCAATTCAGTTGTATTAAATTATAGCTAATGAACCTAAGATGGGGAATTAGATCTGGGATTAAGGAGACAATTAGGGAGTCCTGAGACTCAGATGATCCCATAATGGAGCAGGTCAGGAGAGTCCATAGTTAGGAGTGTAGTTAGTTATCAGAGAGTTTTAATGGAGAGATACACATATTTATTTCCAAGATACTTTAAGTAGATATCATAGAAAAAAATCCACCCTATGCTTCTGCTACCTCAACATAGTATTTTCACTTGTCTATATTGTCTTCTATTTTGTGTTTAATAGGTTGAATTTTGATTCTTATTTTTAAAATTTAACTGCATTCTATTTGATGGAGAGAGCCACCACTTATCAATCTTTCAACTTTTGATTTGTGTAATGACATTGTTTCTCTGACTTGTGTGGTAATCTTTCCTGTATCTTGTGACCGGTTCTTAAACCTGACCCACTGTGCTTGGCCAGTTTTGTGGCTACCAGCCCATGTCTGGAGAGAGAGAGAGATCTAGAGAGAGACTCATTTTCATACATAATATGTTCCTGTAAACAGTTAAAACAGTTGAATGTGAAAGAACTGAGCCATAGATGCTTTCAAACAATATTTTAAGGAAGGTTCTGTCCTAGAGAGTATAAAATATTATGGAAATATTAAAAACATTATAAAATTATTTTAATCATATAGCCTTGACATGATCTTATAGTATTTCATAGATGTTCTTTATTTTTGTTCTTTTATAGTCAAACATACAGTTGATTGACTTAAAATCTAAGCATTTCACTGAGGCTAATGATTATTTCTATCTTTATGTTAATTCTATTAAATTTGAGACCTACATTTCTTACTGTGAGTTTTAGCATATTTGTTTTTCTATTTTCCTGCCATGTTTACAAACTAAGGGGAAATGAAATACAAAATCCAATATTGTATAAGCTGCTACACAGATTGTGATATTAGCTGGCACACAGCATCAGCTCAGAGCTCACAGTGCTTCTTTGTCAGCTGATGTTCAGAAGTCCAACTTTTATAATATTTAAGGTCATTTATCAGATTATATGAAAGTCTAATGTCTTTTGATTTAAAGCCATACTAGTGGGCATGAAGTGGGCATCATGTTTTTTTAAAAAATTATTGAGATGTAATTCACCCTTTTCAAGTGTACAGTTCATTGGTTTTAGATATATTCATAGAGTTATACAATGATCACCACTCTCAAATTCCAGAATATTCTTAACTTTCACTTAACATGATGTTTTCAGGTTTATCCACATTGTAGCATGTATCAGCATTTCATTCCTTTTTGTGACTGAATAATATTTTACTAGATGGATATACTACATTTTGGGTATTTATTAGTTGGTGGACATTTTGGTTGTTCCTACTTTTTGGCTATTATGAATAACATGTCTATGAACATTTGTGTACATGATTTTTTGTGGACATTTGTTTTCATTTCTCCTGGGAATATGGCTAGGAATGGAATTGCTGGTCATATGGTTTAGCTATTATGTTTAGCTATTTAAGGAACTGCCAAATTGTTTTCCAAAGTGGCTATACCATTTTGCAATTCCATTAACAATGTATGAGGGTTCCAACTTTTCTACTTCCTCACCAACCCTTGTTATTGTCTTTAATTTTAACCATCCAGTGTATATAAAATGGTATATATTATTCTGGTTTTGATTTGCATTTTCTTAGTGACTAAGGATGTTTAGCATGTTTTTATATGCTTGTTGGCCATTTGTTTATCTTCTTTGGAGAAGTGTGTATTCAAGTTCTTTGCTCATTTTTTTTTTTTTTCTCTTTGCTCATTTTTAAATTGCTTATTTGTCTTTATATTTATTGAGTTATGAGTTCTTTGCATATTCAGGGTACAAGTCCTTTATCAGATATACATGAGTTAAAAACACTTTCTCCCATTCTGTGGATTTTCTTACTTGTCCTTTGAAATGCAAATGATTTTAATTTTGATAAAGTCTAATTTATCTATTTTCTGTTTTTTCTTTGGTTCCTTGTGCTTTTGATGTCATATTTAAGAAACCGTTGCTTAATCCATGATCACAAAGATTTACACTGATACTTCTTTCTAAGAGTTTTATAGTTTTAGCTCTTACATGTAGGCTTTTTTATCCATTTTGAGTTTAGTTTTGTATATGGTGTGAGATAGGTGTCCAAATTCTTTCTTTTGCATGTGGATATCCAGTTGTCCCAGCACCGTTTCTTGAAAAGACTGTTCTTTCCCCATTGAATGGTCTTGGCATTCTTACTGAAAATTAATTGATCATAATTGGAAGAGTTTATTTCTGGACTCTCAATTCCATTCCATTTATCTATATGTCTATCCTTATGCCAGTACCATGCTATTTTTTTTTAAATTGATGTATAGTTGATTTACAGTGCTGTCTTTGTTTCTGCTGGATATCAAAGTGATTCAGTTACACATATTTATACATTCTTTTTCATATTCTTTTCCAGTGCAGTTTATCACAGGATAATATAGTTCTCTGTGCTATACAGTAGGTCCTTGTTGTTTATCCAGTACCACGCTATCTTGATTACTAGAGCTTTGTAGTAAGTTTTGAAATTGAGAAATGTGGGTCCTCTAACTTTGTTTTTTTTCAAGATAATTTTGGCAATTCTGAATACCTTGTATCTTCATAGGAATTTCAGCGTGTCAATTTCTGCAAATATTTTCTTTTGTTGTTTCAGTCTTTATTTTTAAAACATAAAGTGTTATTGAATTTTCACATCGTATGGAGTTGGCCCCACACACCAAAGATACTTGCTTGCATAGGAATAAAACATGCAAAACATAGGTCGTTATAGGTATGGTCATATTGTAAAAGAACATATCAAATTACACTAGATTACATTATACCGTAGCATCATCCAGAACAAGTGTTTCAAAAGTAAGACTTTACATATTCACTTAATACTACTTGTTTGGGAAAAAATTATGAATCCTTATATTTAGGGAAAAACAGATACTTAATTTCCCTGTCAAGCTCCCGTGTTACACCGTAGAGATAGCGTTAATGAACTGGTTAAACTATATAGTCAGACTGGCTCTGCTCAAATTGTGACTTTCGCACTTACTAGCTACGTACATGGCCTTGAGCAAGTAACTTAATCTCATCTATACATATGGATAATAGTAACTATCACATCGGGCTGTTGTGAGGATTAAGTGAGGAAACATACAAAAACACTTAGAAAAACGCCTGGCACAAAGTGAATACCCAATAAGTGTTAGCCTTTAAAACTGTTGTTTAGATTTCATTCATCTCTGTCTTAATATTTGAAAAGGCTTTAGGAGTATGCTTTTTTGTTGTTGTTTTTGAACTGGCATTGAAGAACAAGAGTTAGAAAAGAAAAAAAATCAAAACCCTAAAACTTTTCTTTTTATAAATTTATTTATTGGTTGTGTTGGGTCTTTATTGCTGCGCGTGGGCTTTCTCTAGTTGAGGAGAGCGGGGTCTACTCTTCGTTGCAGTGCATGGGCTTCTCATTGTGGTGGCTTCTCATTGTGGTGGCTTCTCTTGTTGCGGAGCACGGGCTCTAGGTGCGTGGGATTCAGTAGTTGTGGCACATGGGCTCAGTAGTTGTGGCTCTTGGGCTTATAGAGCACAGGCTCAGTAGTTGTGGTGCATGGGCATATTAGCTCCGCGGCATGTGGGATCTTCCCGGACCAGGGCTCGAACCCATGTCCCCTGCATTGGCAGGCGGATTCTTAACCACTGCACCACCAGGGAAGCCCCCTAAAACTTCTTAATTCCACTTCAATATTGAGTGTCTGTCAGGCTCTATAGAATACCTTGAGGTAAAAAAGTGACACTTCTGTCAAGAAGCTTAGAAATGTACTTAAGACTGAGGAAATACACCAAAAAATGGTCACACTTCGTAGGGGAAGAAAAGACATAATAGAAATACTATAAAATAAGATTGTATTTGGTTTCAAAAGAGAGTTCACATCTGGTTATGGAGATTCGGGACATCTTCATGGAGGAGGTGGCGTTTGAGATGAACCCTAAAAGTCTGGTATGATTTATATATGTATATAGGCAGGGATGAAGTAAGTATTGGGGCTAATAAGGAAACAACACAAAGACTCAGAGACAGGATCCATGGACATGTTTTCTAAATGAAAGTGGGGTTGGGGTAGAGGGTTACCTCCAGAGGGTACATTGAGGTGCATGTGGCTGATTTTGGTGGGTCTATTGATCAGGGAACACTGGTGGCATTTAGTAAAGGGATGATGATATTAAACATCCTGCAGTGATATGGATAGAAGAATACGTGATAAGAATGAAACATATGTCAAAGCTATATTACTGAGGGTCTTGAGGGTCAGGCTGAAATTTACACTTGAGTAGGTAGATGCCTGGGAGAGAGCCACAGGAAGAAGGATGCTATGAAGGAAGAAACAAAGGATACAGAAGTCAGAAGAACTGGGGTTTAATTCTAACACTTTAAAATGTGAAGATTTAAAATTGGAAGATGATTTCTCAAGCCCTATCCTTAGAGTCCATTTTACTTTGATATAATGCTGTAGAGTCTATGGATGAACTTAGTGAATTTAGGTGGGGCTGAGAAACAGTAAGTCATTTAATGTAGACATTCTTAACCTGATGAATCTCCACGAGTAAAATTCAAGGGTCTGTAAACTTGGACATGAAAAAGATATCTTTATTTTCACTAACATCTAACTACAACATAGCATTTCCTTCCACTAAGAATATAGGCAAAAAAATATAGTAATATCAGCAGTACCTAGGACTTTGCAACTAGTAGCAATCATAAATTCTTTCATATCATAGTTACTGCAGTTATCTTGAAATATTTACACTGCTTTGAAATTTCGGTAGGACTTGCTTCTAGGACTTATTCATGTGTTGATAAAGAAGCCAATATATTAATTACTGTATATAAAATTTTAAAATATTTTAATAATTATTCCCTTTGTAACAATGCATTTCATTTACATTTGAAAATATTTTATTTAGAGTGGGTCCACAGAATTTACCAGACTCCCAAGGGATTTAAGGTGAGCAAGTGAGAGAAACGGAATGACAGAAGCTTATGAGGATGATAGGCAAGGCAGAAGTTCAGGCTGAAATCCAGAGTTGGAGCGGTTTGAGCATTGAAGTAGCTGGATGCACATCAGGAGGAGAGGGTGTGAGATGATGATAGAGCAGCACCTGGAAGCGGGAATGCAAAGCCACACCCCCACCCCACAATGGGAGGGATTCAGATAAAAGGTTGAGTTTAGTTGGGAATTAGTATTGTCAGGGAAAAGAAAAGTTTGAGTCAGTGTGAAGAGAGAGAGGATTAATGTTTGCAGTGATAACAATGGCAACAGCTGCCGTTTATTGGGTACTTACTAAGTATTTTGTAAAGAAAACATTATTTCCTTTAATCTACACAAAAATCCTGGGATGTTAGTCATTTTTATCTTTTACAGATGAAGAAACTGACATTTCAGATACGGTAACTTGCCAAGTTAGCCCAGTTGATAATTTGCAGATCTAGGCTTTAAACCTCTCCTGATTCCAAAGGCTGTTCTAGTTTTCCCTGGAAGGTAGTGAGTTAGAGGCTCCAAAGGACCAAGAAGCAGGTGCTAGTGAAAATGGCATGTAGAGTTGAGAAGGGCTGAGCTGGATGGGGATGGAAGTGGGGCTAACTGTGGAAGGGAAGCCTTTGACCTAATGTAGCCAGAATTTTGGAAAACTGGGAATAAAAGCACAGGCAGTTTGGAGAGGCTGAAGAAGAGATGAGATGACACTTGACAGATTTGCTTATATTTTACTGGCTTTGAGAATCAGATTCCCATTGTTTGAGAAACTGCTAAATAGATGGGAAGTTTACATAAGATGCTCCTTTTCTCTCTTCCCTGCAAGTAGTACATCCTGCTCACCCTGAGGTGAAGAGTCTGATCTTAGTAGCCTTATGAGGTGACAATTTGAGCCTTATCTTCTTTGCCTGGCCTTCAGACCCCAATTTTCCAGAGACCACAATTGAGAAAGACCTTTTGTGACTGTACAATAGAGGGAAAACTCCCAGTGGTAGAAAACAGACTGAGGACTTTGCAAAATATAGCAAGTTCATGTCTGCTAATATGTTAAGTTATTTGGCCTCCCTAGTTTAAGTAGTGATTTGTTGTTTTCATGCTAATACAAATTCTTGTATTAATAGGAGCATGGCCCTGGGTTTCTTCATCCGCCTGGGAAAAAATTACTTGTTTGATGGTAAACAAAGAACAGAAGAATTGATTCACTGTCCTCATTTTAAAAAAAGATGGTATGAAGCAATAGTGGAATAATTTTAATTGTAACCCTCTAACACTTGCAATCAGTAAGATCATTTGTGTTCTGTTTTTAGGAAATGGAGTATTAAAGAGTACATAGTGCATTAGAAATGCAAAACATGACCGCATGTTCTCAGGATTTTGTCAGTGTTACATGAAAGAGCACTTGTATTGGGATGCTCAGCTCTGAGGGTATTCTCTGTTCAGTGTGTATTTACAGAGATGTATGAATATTTGATTAATGAGTCATGGTCTCTGGAGAAATTTAATAACTGTATTGCTGTACAAAGCCAGGCCCTTAACTGTTAACACAGCTGCCAATAGTGTCATTGACACTGCAACCCTTTCTGAATCTAATATATTCTGTGGAGTAAATTCCTTGGTCAAAAAAAGATCTGTGAGAGACATTATTCAGTTATCTGTTTTGAACTTTACTCAATTTACAGGCTCTGATTTGTAAAGATTTTTCCAGTGAAAACAAGCAGTGATATGGAAACTTAAAAATGACCTATTTTAAATGATTCCTTTTCCCAGAAATTAGTTGAAAAATCATTGATAAATAAAAAGCAGTTGATAATTCTGTTCAAGATTATTTGTTAGGGGTTCAGCAATACTGTCGTCTTGCTTATCATATAAAGAAATATCCATTAGAAGTAGAAGCATGAGATATATTTGTGATTTAGATATAAATCTCACATCTATTTGAATGCCATAATCTAAATTCATTATTAAACACAATTTAATGCTTTTTCAGGAATTATAGAAGGCTAATTTATCCTTTCATCTTTTTTTTTTTTAATATCTGTGGAGAAATCAATTCCAACTTTCAAAGTTAGGTAGATATTTTAGTATTGTTACCTCATTTAACTGTTTGAGTAACAGGGAGAAATGTCAAAAAAAGATAAATTTAGTGCAGAAGCTTTTGCTGGAAGCTGTAACTGCAGGTTAGAATTATCCATGCTATGCAGAATTTCCTGCAACACTTCTCCTTGGGGCCACAATGCATTACAGCAGACGTATAATGAAGCTGCTATAAAATCTCTGGTAATTAAGGGGGATTTGACAGTAATTGCAACAGTGAATCAACTTAATTATTACCTGCTTCAAAGAGAGCTAACCTGATGTTATAATCTAACCTTTTCTACTTTTAAAATGGGAGATTAAACAAGTATATGTAGCATTTAAGAATTAAATCTGTTGAGATAGAATTGCATTAATATACTTCTAATATACATTTTATGTACATGTACACATCAGCTTCTCAAGAGGAACTAGCATTAGGCTCTCTGTGATCCTCTGAAGTTATTTGGTATACTCTGGAAATTGAACCAAACCCACATCTCTGGTTCAAGTCCGCTTCTCCTCAAGCACAGACAGACCTTGGGATTATGGTTTACCCAACTTCTACAACATAAAGAAGGAAGCGTTCTTAATATTAACATGTAAAGAAGAGGAATACCATTATTATTATTATTATTATTATTATTATTGTTTGCATTTATATAGACTAGCTCTTAGAATCTTAAAATCTCATCAAGAGCTCTAAGCAAGCGAATTTGAAAGTGAAGATTTAGAATCACCTGAAAGCTCTTATATAACTTGGTATATTCAACCCTAGGTACAAAGAACAAGACAGCCAAGTTTCAGCCCAAGGTCTGTCTGTGGTAATGCTTCTTATAAACTGTATGCTCCTATTTCCTGTAGCCAGCTGTCTTCCTTCTCACAGGAGTGGGAATGGAGAAAGATGAAAGTAGTCAGTGTGATTTTGATGAGTTCATATCATATACCATGTACTATCAAGGACTTAGAACAATTAATACCAGGTTCCATAGTTATGATCTGATGACACCCCCTCCCCCCAACTCTGGCAGAACCCCCTCTCTTTTCTGCTTTTAAGTCTTACTCTTATATCTTCATTGGCTTTAGCTTTACCTATAGCCATATTAATTCTCTGTAATCATAGGAAGATTGGACTTCAGTAGTTTTGTTTTGGAGTGTGAATCTTTTTGTATGGTTTTGTGTTTGCCATATGTAGAGACCCATTAGCTGACTCATTTCTTAAGAGATGATCGATTAGGCATAGATTTGGTACAGTCTGGGATAGAACAATCTTATCCTCATCTACTGTTTGTCACACTAAAAGTAGGTTCATATGAAAATGAACCAGAATCAATTCTCCATCTGGGGCATCAGGACCCCTGGGCAGGCTTTGATCATCGATCTTCGTAAGATTTCTTCTGGTATGTTGCAAATTCAGCCTAGATTCCTTGAAGGAAGATTGAGAACATGTGTTATATACCTTGTTTTCTAATGTTGCTTCATACCACTAACCAGATTCTCTCTCAATATAGGAAGCACATAAGTATGGTCAGTAATGAATAACGATTGGGAAATTAAGCAATGTGAGTTATGATTTCAATTTGGTCACTGATTGACTTGGGGAGAATTGTCTAGAACCTCTTTTCATTTTATTCCTCTTCTAGACTGAATTTCAACTACTCCACGGGGATCCCCTAAAACCCAATCCCCTTGTTTGTCTGTTAGAAAACATTTACCAAAGCAGAAGCTCACCTAAGGAGGGGCCTTTGTAAACGTAATTAGTACAACTTCCAAAGGTACCTATTTTGTGATCAGGGATCCTCCTCTTCCACATGAGCCGTGGTTGTCTTTAGTTCATGCTGGTAACTTTTAATTTACCAGGGATCAGTGATCTGTGTAGGGTTTAACCCTCTGATTTTTGTCTTTTAGATGGTTCATTCCTTGTTAGTAATGAGCAGAGGAGGTTAAAGGGCATGAAACTCAAACTGAACGATTTCTACTTGATAAACAATGTAACACGGCCATGGAAAGAAGTTGGAACAGTTGGCAAGAAAAATAATCTTTTGCTTATACAGCTTATTTATGCACTTGACATAGAAAAGTGAATAAAACAGGCAAGATTTCTGCTCTCATGGAATTCACATTTAGTTGTAATTTCTGTTTACTAAATGCTTACTATTCTAGGCACTTTATACGCATTATCTCATTTTTATGCCATAGACAGAAATCTGTGCTTTGTAGGGAAGAAACTTGAGACTCAGAGAGATTAATCAAATTGCCCAAGGCTACCCAGCTGGTGAATGATTCATTCAGGATTCCACCTCA
Source organism: Hippopotamus amphibius kiboko (assembly GCF_030028045.1). Classification (NCBI taxonomy): domain Eukaryota; kingdom Metazoa; phylum Chordata; class Mammalia; order Artiodactyla; family Hippopotamidae; genus Hippopotamus; species Hippopotamus amphibius. The sequence continues at coordinate 81,029,311 of NC_080186.1, read as the reverse complement.
GATCTATTTGGCTCCATAAGTGGTTGAAACTGCTGAATTTTGGGATTGTATGTGGAATTAATGAACCATATTGTTCTTTTCCTAGATATATAAGTGGAAACTAACTTTACCATAATTACCATGCCATGTTCTTTTCCTAGATATATAAGTGGAAACTAACTTTACCATAATTACCATATTTTACTATAGTAATGCAGTGAGGTAGAGAGTCCTGAGTTTTTATTTTTGCTTGTTTGTTTTTTAATTAGATGTATATGACACAGTAATATCTTGTTTCTGACAAAACCCAGAAGTTAGCAAGGTTTCATGAAGACCCCCCTGAAGTACAACAGAATTTTCGGTGTCAGCATTTTCAGTGTCAGATATGACATAAGAACCAGTAAGTTTTGAAGCTGTTACCTTCCATGCAGAAGCTATTACCCTCTCTCAGTTCCTCAGATCTTTCCCACAAGTGAAACGTACTAACTTCTTATGAACTTTATGAAGAATGGGTATCCATTTAGAGACCTGCATTGTAAAGACAAATTGTCATACTTCTTTGTTCGTATAGAATGATGGAGTAAAAAAAAATTAGGATTATGCTTTCTGAGAGAAAGTTAATTATACAATCACCTCAATTATTCAGGGGTAGAATATTAGATTAAGGATATATTCATTCCTGCCTTGGGCGGTAGAGAAGGACTTTTTAGTTGACACTAACATGATTGCAATAAGGGATTACGAGTGAGCTGGCATCACCTGAAAAATGACATATATCTTTGAAACGTGGCCAAATTTCAGGGACCTTAAAGATTATCTAGTCTATTGTCTTCTTTTTACAGATGAGGAAACTGAGGCCCCCAAAGATAAAATTAGTTGCCAAGTTACACAACTACGTACGACAGAGCTCTAATTAAAATCCAGTTTGTTCTTTTAGCTGAGAGAAAATTCATTTTTAAAGAGTTAATGTTTGGCAACTTTAATATAAATACTGGAACATCAGCTGATGTCTTTTTAAAAGTCTACTCTTATTTAAGTAAATTGGGTCCTTCAGTTGACTTTCAAGACTAGAGTCCTGAAAAAGGATGGAGTTCTTGTTACAGAAGCTGCCTTTCCTTTGGTGTCCAATTTGAACATTGATGTAGACTTGGGATTGTGAGTGAAACCATCAAGAAAGAATAGAAAACTAAAAGCAGAAGGAATCAGTCTGAGCTCCTTTTTAAAAAAAAAACTCTACCCACCCCCCCACCAATTCATATCTTGGCTTTTTGTGTATTGAGTCACTTCTGCAAGAGGCATAGGAAAACAGGTGATGACTGTCAGTTGGCATAACTTCGAAAGGAGTGTCAAATATGAGAAGAAAATGAATGGAGATTTTTAATATAAAATCTGTTTCAGTTATCTATTGCCATGTAACATATCACCTGAAGATGTCACGGCTTAACCTAAGAAGGATTTGTTATTCCTGATGGTTCTGTGGGTGGATTGAGTTCAGCTATAAGGTTCTTCTGCTCCTCATGGTGGTGAAGCTGCAGTCAGTCATGTCTTGGGCTGGAAGGTCCAAGATAGTCTCATCTTCCAAGACCACCCTCCAAGCAACCTCTCATCATTTTCTAGTCTAACCTGAACTTTTTAGTGCCAGGCAACTCCTCAGAGAGCACAGATGCAGTAGCTTCCAGGCCTGTTCAAGGCTTGTGCCAGGATCTTGCACAGTGTCACTTCTGCTAAGATCTATTGAGCAAAAGCAACTCAAAAGGCCAGCCCAGATTCACAGGTAGAGGAAATATACTCCATTTACTGATGAGAGAAGTGGCAAGGAATTATGTGGCCATCTTTAATCCATTATAATCTCAATTTTTTAGACTCTCAATTTTTGTTTCTCGACCAGTCTTATATCTTAACTTTCTTACCATTTTATTGTTCATATCAAATATCTGACAAATGCCAGTATTTCCTTAGCCCAGGAAATAACCTGTATTTTTCCTCAGTTTCCCCCAAAGACAAAGAAATTCACAGATATACATGACTCAGGAAAATGATAGGATTATGATGTTGTGAAATTCTAGATTTCAGAGATTACAAAAAGATCCCTGATTATCTGCATGAGATCTGGGGTGAATTTTCCAGCCCCTTTTACTCTCTAGGTGTATAAAAACAAGGCCTCAAGTCCCAGGAAATTTAAGTTTTGGAATAAAAAGAAATATGAACATGTGAGAGTGAGCCAGAGAGAAAATTTTGGCTGGGAATTTAGATGTATAATTTGGTTCAGCAAGAAGACCCAATCCATTTTCCCTTTGGCTGCTGCATTCTAATTTCTCTAATAGAGTCTGAATTTAGAGAATCATCTTCTTTGACCAGGTACTCCTCTGCCAGCGTGACGGAAAGTGCCAAACTGTCGCAGCGGTGATGGCCAACTTGACATGGAGACATTGGAAAACAGCTTTGATTTCCCTAAACTTTATTTTAAAAAACACTTACAAAGGTGCTACACACAAGCACTCAGGTCTGCTTTTCTGCTGAAAAGGCAGTGATTGCACTGCCAACAGGGCCCTCTTACTGAAGCATGTAGACAATGGTGGGAATGGGTGTTATGGAGTGGATTACACTGTAAAGACAGCAATGTGATTTTGAATCCCCTTTTCCCTGAAGGCACCAGCAGAATGACCAAGAGGCAGCCTCTTCCCCCTCAAATGAGATACAGCAGTTTATCATGTCACACTACGCCACAGAGGGTTAAGGCTATAGGGCTTCTGTCAGTCAGGAACAGGATTTCATATTGGGACCCCTCGGGCCATATAGGAGAAGCCTAAAAAGTTCATTCTCTTTTTCCCATTGTCTAGCATCTTGTCTCCTTTTCCTATCCCAGAGTCCTCTTGACCAACCTTATAGTTCAAATCCAAATCATGTCTGTGAAATAAGCATTGTAAGATTTTCCTCTTATTCGTTAAGAAGATTCCCAATTGTATCTGAATAAATTTAGTAAAAAGAAATATAAAGGAGTGGGTTTTTATTTTAATGTATAAATTTTCATAAGCTTCCACAAACTTAGGAAACTATCTTTTAACATTTAGAACAATTCTATGAAAAGAATTTGAAATTATTTCTGTCTAACAGAGAGTAACCTATGGCGGCAGGATCATGAGAGAAAAATATACATGTGAAGTTCTTTCGTGGAGCTAGTATATAAGATTCTGTTCACAGCTCCTATTAGAGTTCATCACCACCTATTTCAGATTTTGCTCATAGTGATTGTTTCATTGTAAAAATCTTTTGTGTCTGTTTTCTGAATTGCTATGTTGTCTATAAATATTTAGTGATAATTCATGATTGGGTTGTATTTACCCCTGTAGTTATGTATTACAAATGAAACAGCAGCATCTGCTGAAATTAAAAGTGGCCACATTTTCACTGGAGCTTAATTAAATGCCAAAATTTATCTACATTAACAACAAAGTAGTGAAATTTATTGATCAATTCACATGATATAAGTTGACAAATGGCTTAAGCAATTTCCATAATTTTCTACACATGTTAAAATTTGTAATGAAAAAGAACACTATATTAACATTAAATGAGAAATGAAAGGGAGGTTTTGTACTGGGGCCAGTGCCCTGGAGCAGTGTACTTTGTTTTCCGGGCCCTGTCCAGGCTTGCTGTTTGAGCTGTGTACAGATGGGTCTCTGACAGTCCTACAGCTGTTCTCCTAATTGTCCATTAAGTGTTCTATTGATTCTCTGATTCAAAGTACATGTCTTTCAGCTCAAGCTATCGTGTGAAGTGGCAGACACATTCCTTGTAGAATGACAGAGCTGCTTGAAACCTAAAAATGTGGTCTGCCAGTTTCAATTGAGGATCCTGCTTTCAAAGGAAAAGGCTTGGTTAAAGGCGCTTTGTAATAGCTGGTTAGGTTTTATTTTCTAAACTTTTAGCATCAATCAATTAAAGCAGCAGCAGCAGCATGAAGAGTTTTAATTCCTGGTTAAGCATGTACAGATTGCACCTGGCTGATTCAGGGTAGGGCGAGGGGATCAGTATTGGTAATAGAAGATCAGCCTTCTTTAGCTGTATGCAGATTTTTTCCTCCTGTGCACCTGACATGCGCAAAGTCATTTTCATTTGACTTGCAAGTTCACTTTTAGCATTTTTTTAAAAATTGAGATCATCTGCAATTCCAGATTATGCCAGTCAGAAGCCTGTTTAAAATCATCTTTCTTTAATCTGGAAAGTGAAAGATAAGATGCATATCTGTTGCGAGGACCATAAATCTTCAGAGAAACAAATAACCATAGATAAAACTGTAAAAGTTATTTAGTTCTCCACTGGAAGAGGTTTATTAATCTAAAATTTCCAGTCCACTGTGTCATGATTTGGTTAGCACTCTGTATCTCATTTTGTGCAGTGGTACCTCAAGCAAAGAGCTGATCACTTCAGAGTTTGAACTTTATCAGTTGTGTAGTTCAGCTGTAATCTAAGTGCAAGGAATAAAACAAAAGCCGCTCTCCAAAAAAAGTCCAAAACTATGGTTTAGGTCTCTCCCAATACGATTTGCTTTCTTTTCCTAATGAGATGATACATCCTAATGTTTTTACCGCTTTGGTTTTGCTGTTAATTGTTTTGTAATATAATATTTCAGTAGAAAGCAGTCTTATTATCTAGTAATCTTTCAGCTATAAATCAAATGAACAAATGATGTTTGTGGCCTCCTGTGTATCAATTTAATTAGGAGCTACCCCAATGGCCCTAATCACGGCTGAGGTTCTCTAGTGTGATTTTAGCTATTAAGTTTTGAGATTCAGCTAGATTTTCAAAGGGAAAAAAGACTGTCAAATACACATATTTAAACATGTTTGATGTATTACATATACATATTTAAATGTGTAAAAGTGAAAAATATAGATTATATTAAGGAAGATCACTTTAAGGGAATAATTAATTAAAAACTGCTCTGTTTCTCACCATTAGCTGCTTGTTCTTTTTTTATGTCTCCTTTGTATCTTCTTATAAGAGCCCCTTTTGAAGAATATTCCCTTTTCTTTTCCTCTCATTATTGTTGGGTAAAGGAGCATGGCCACTAAACTAGTGTTCTCTTTGTCAAAAGCAAGTGATTTGTATCCTGATGCTGTGTCTGAAATATGACTCCCTTTGCTCTGACCCTCCCAGTCTATAAGCCTCCATGCCGTAGCATCCTAAGTAGGAAGTGAGTGACCTGCAGTAAGAGTTGCTGAAACAGGGAGACAGAATTTATGTACTTAAATTTTTTTCCTAGTGTAATGTGTTTGGGATTTGGAAGCATTAGGAGTTGTAGAGTCTATTTGCTTTTAAAAATATTTGTTTTGAAATTACGTAAAACATGTAAAGGAATGAACTATATGGTACATATTCCAGAATCAAATCTGAATTTAGGGATTTGTATTTTTTTGGAATATGGAAACTTCAAGCAAAATGTCCTTTTACCAAAGGGTGATAAATCCTCCCTATCTGCTTTTCCTTGGGAAACAAGTGAAAAATCTATTTCTAACATAGTAATATAGTATATATTGATACCTGCAAAACATTATGTGAATCTAGTTAGACGCCAGCACTTTCAATTACACTGTTAGCCAGTTTTTAAAAAAGATTTTTAGAAGCTTTCAACTGTAGACTTTTGTCTTGTTGAATGAACTTCAGCTACACTAAATTTTAAGTAAATTTGTGATGACTGAGCAATATACATTGGCTGAGCTAGAATCCAATAACCCACAGGACAAATTAATTTTCAACAAAAAGGGCAGAAACCTCAAGTGCCATGAGTATATGGAGTCTCATTCCATCTCTCTGGAGCCATTTTTGCAAATCACTACAGCTATTCATAATCTAAATCAGTCTCCTTTAGCAGCAGAAAGATCTTTTTTCATGACAAAACAGAAGATGACATTCATTAGTGCCTAACTTGCATAAGCTACCTTAAATTTATTGGTGCTCTTCTACGTATCTGAGTAAGAATTCCTTTGTCTACAGCTATAGGAAAATTCCAGTTGTACTACTTAAAAATATAAATTGTCACTTTCATCAGAACTTTTGGCAGTTTACTTTATTTTAGAAGTAAAACTGGTGGTTAAGGTTTTAAGACTTCCAATGGGCGTTGTTTCAATCATATGTAATAGGTGCCTAGGATAGTAATAAGATTATGGATCAGCTTCTCAGCTGCAAAAAAAAAAAAAACAAAACTCTGCATTTTCATCCATGTACTGCTGGGGAGGTGTGTGGGGGAACCAGCCTTTGTGGTGGTGGCTATGGCTTAAATGCATCCTCTTTCCCGCCAGCTGTGGACAGACTTAAAACCACCCAGCCTGCTTGCTCATTGTATTCAAGGGCTATGCGTGATTTTAAAAGGGTCAAAATGCTTATAAGGTATTATTTGGAAGAGTTGCATAAGCTGTTCTAAGCCTTACCACCTAAAAGAGAGCCCAGTCAGTGGGCAGCTTAGTCTCATGTTCATAATCTTCTGGTTAGAACCCTTCTTCTGTTGCTCACATTTTCTTTCCAGTTCGTAAGAACCAGGCTTCGATCTGTCTGGAAAAATTAAATTGTAGCGACATCATTAGGGCCATTTTTTTTGGCTTTTTGTCTCCTCCCACCTCCACCCATGCTGGTTAAAAAGAAGTAAGGAAAAACTGGATACTTAAGGAAATAAGGATACTTAAATGTTGCAACGATGGTTTTTGTTTTCTCTTGACAATCAGATGCTTGGCCTGGTGAGACAGCGAGGAGAATTATCTATCAAGAGTTACTTTGGCAGGGCAAAACGGACCTTGGTGCATCTGTGTAGAGCAGGAGAATGTGGATATGGCCTTGATTGAAACTGACTTGGCTGCGGACTGATGGTAAAGTAAGATAACCAGATACTAATGCTTCTTCTTTTTTTTTTTTTTTTGGCTTCGTTGGGTCTTCATTGCTACACATGGGCTTTCTCTAGTTGCTGTGAGCAGGGGCTCCTCTTCTTTGCAGTGCACTGGCTTCTCATTGCGGTGGCTTCGCTTGTTGCGGAGCACGGCCTCTAGGTGTGTAGGCTTTGGTAGTTGTGGCTTGTGGGCTCCAGGGCACAGGCTCAGCAGTTGTGGCACACCGGCTTAGTTGCTCTGTGGCATGTGGGATCTCCCCGGACCAGGGATTGAACCCATGTCCCCTGCATTGGCAGGGGGATTCTTAACTGCTAGTGCCACCAGGGAAGTCCTAACACTTCTTTTTTTTTTTTTTTCTGTGTCCACATAGCATCTCTAATGCCTGAATTCACATCTCTAGCTGTTGCTAGTCATCATTTATCACAGATGGTGACACTGAGGCAAGATTTGGGTATGACCTGGAATGAAGGGAGAACTGAATAGTACCACAAGTGGGGTAGCCCACAAATTGGAAGACCTCTTATACCTTAATTACAATAAAATAAAGTTATTTTAACTGTGGGAATTATGGGAAATTTGGCATTTAAAGGAGATGAAGAAAGGGAGCTTAGGCTGATCTTTGCTGTACTGGTTTTTCTCCTCCTTCACTGCTCCTTCTAAAGTTCCCTCCCATCTCTTTAATCTGTAAACGTTGGGGTGCCCTAGAGCTTAGTCCTTAGTCTTTTTTCTTCTCTTCTGTGTTTATACTTCTTGATGATTTCCTCCAGTTTCATGACTTTAAATATACCATCTATATGGTGCCTACTTCCAAATGTATAACTCCAGCTTGACTCTCACCCCTTAACTAGCTGCTTCATATCTCCAGTTGGATATTTAGTAGGCATCTCAAATGTAATACAATCAAAGTTAAACCCCTGCTCTCTCCTTCCTCCCTTCCCCCCCAAAAAGCTGCACCCTTCACAGTCTTCTGTTTCAATAAAGGGCAATTGTAGCTATTCAGTAGCTCAGGCCAAAACCCAAGAAGTCATCCTTGCTTGGTCTCTCTCTCTACTTCTCATGCCTTGTATCAATTCCATCAACAAATCCTGCCGTCTCTACTTAAATATACACCTGGAAACCAGCCTCTCCTCAGCACCCTGCTGCTACCATCCCATTTCAAGCCTCTGTCATTTCTCACCTGGATTATTGCAATAGCTTCTGTACTAAAGTCCTTGTCCCCCTATAGTCTATTCTCAACGTAGCAAACAGAGCGATTGTTTATAAACCATGTCAGGGACTTCCCTGGTGGTCCTGTGGCTAAGACTCCATGCTTCCAATGCAGGGGGCCTGAGCTGGATCCCTGGTCAGGGAACCAGATCCCACATGCCGCAACTAAGAATTCACATGCTGCAACTAAAGATTCCGTGTGCTGCAACTAAACAAACAAACAAAATGTCAAAACCCTCAAATGGGGTCCCAGTCACTTAGTATGGAAACTAAAGTCCTCATAATGACTAACAAGGTCCTTCGTGTTCTGGTCCCCAGTTACCCTGCTGACCTCGTCTCCTCCAGCTCTGCCCATCGCTCACTCCTCCTCAGCCACATGGCCTCCTTGTCCCTCAAACATGCCAGGCAGGCTCCTGCCTTAGGTCTCTGTACTTGCTTTGCCCTCTGCCTAGAACTCCCTTCCCCAAGATATTCTCATGGCTTGTTCCCTTACCCCTTTTAGGTATTTACATACATCTCACCTTGTCACCAGTATCTTCTCTGACCACCTCATTGAAAACTCCTTACCCCCTACCCCCGTATCCACATCAAGCACTTCCTATTTCTGTTCTCCGTTTTACCTTTCTCCATAGCACTTATCACCATCTGGCATTCTATATGTTTTATTTGTCTGTTTATTATGTCTTCCCCTATAGAATGTAAATTCCTAGGGAGCAGGGGGTTTTATATGTTTTGTTTACTGTTAGATTCCTAGCACCTAGAACAGTGCCTATAACATATTAGACCTCAATAAATATTTGTGAATGAGTGAACGAAGTGCTTAGGGTATTTCCTAGCACATAATGAGCACTCAGTAAATGTTAACTATTATTTTAAAAGTTGTCATTGTGCATAGTATAGGATAACTGTAAGCAAAGAGCCTACTTATGCATGTTAATGGCCCTATAACTCTGTATGATAAAGCTCTTTTATTATTTCACTTTAGCCTCAAAATATCCCTTCTGGAATATACCAGTGCTTAGCACCATGCTTTGTACACCCTTAGTAAATGTTTGATAAATTGAGTGGTTCAGTTTCTGACTTGACAATATCCTCTTTTTTTAAAAAATTTACTTATTTATTTATTTATTTATTGGCTGTCTTGGGTCTTTGTTGCTGCATGCGGGCTTTCTTTAGTTGCGGTGAGCAGGGGCTACTATTCGTTGTGGTGCAAGGTCTCCTCATTGTGGTGCCTTCTCCTGTTGTGGAGCATGGGCTCTAGCTGCCTGGGCTTCAGTCGTTGTGGCACATGGGCTCAATAGTTGTGGCTCACGGGCTCTAAAGCACAGGCTCAATAGTTGTGGCACACGGGCTTAGTTGTTCTGCAGCATATGGGATCTTCCTGGAGTAGGGATTGAATCCTTGTCCCCTGCATTGGCAGGCAGATTCTCAACCACTGCGCCACCTAGGAAGCCCCGAAAATATCCTCTTTAGAAGACCAGGACTAGAAAGCCAGTGCTCTTTGGGACCAGCTTCCTGATTAAATCTTTTCAAGACAAAAGCAATGAGTAGCAGAAATTCACAGGTTAGAATTTCCCCTTCTTCCATTCTAAAATTAAGTTCTTAACCTTGGGTCCTTTTTATTTAACTTAAAATTACTGGGCCATTTCAATCATATCACTTTGTTTTTCATTGTAGAGCTTGGTGTTCATGTGTATTATAATGCAAAGTCCAGTATCATAGCAAATGATAGACATGTTCATGAAGATCCCTCTGTTAGGTCAGTTCAACAAATATAGAGATCGGGACTTCCCTGGTGGCACAGTGGTTAAGAATCTGCCTGCCAATGCAGGGGACACAGTTTCAATCGCTGGTCTGGGAAGATCCCACATGCTGCGGAGCAGCTATGCCCGTGCGCCACAACTACTGAGCCTGTGCTCTAGAGCCCGCGAGTCACAACTACTGAGCCCCTGTGCTGCAACTACTGAAGCCTGCGCGCCTAGAGCTCCACAACAAGAGAAGCCACTGCAATGAGAAGCCTGTGTACCGCAACAAAGAGTAGCTCCCTGCTCGCCACAACTAGAGAAAGCTGGCATGCAGCAACAAAGACCCAACACAGCCAGATAAACAAATTAATTAATTAATTAACAAACAAAGAAAACCCCAAATATAGAGATCTACTTACACTGTACTAAGTACAAGGAATTTGTAGATGAATATTACTTGGTTCTGCCTTTGAGGAGCCTAAGAACAGTGGAGAAGACAGACATAAATAATTGTATTTCAATACAGTGTAATAAATGCTGTAAGAGGACCATGTGCAGAGGTATAGAGGTAGCAAATAGGAAGGAGTGATTAACTTTGGGAGATGGTGTGAGTTGGGGAGGAGATTAAAAGAAGGCTTCTTAAAGGTTATGCTGAAGCAAAGCTTTTATGTACAAAAAAGTATAAACATGAGTTATAAGAAGTGAGGTGGGGGCTTGAGAGGAAGAAGGCATTTCAGAGAGAGGGAACAGCATGCCCAGGCACAAAGATGTATAACAGCCTTGTGTGAGCAGAAAAATCACAAATAATTTGGTATTGTTGAAGCAGAAGGTGTGAGAGAGAGTGTGTGTGTGTGTGTGTGTGTGGTGTGTAGGAGGTGGTGGCATGTGTGGGAAGTCACAGAATATGAGGATGCTGGGCTTCTCATACAACATTATGAGCTCCCATGTGGTCAGTGGGGAGCTATTCAAAACAGAAGCCAAGTTCTAAAAACTACTCTGCTTGCTCTACAGAGGGTGTTTTGAAGGAGATAAGAGTGGAGGTAAGGGTCTACTCAGGAGGCTATTGAAAAAGTCCTAGGGTAAGTTGATGATGGCCTAAGCTAAGGCAGTGTTACTGGGGATGGAGAAGAAGAAAGGACTTTTGAGACATTCTTAAGAGACTTAGGCAAAACAAATTTGGTTGATTGCATTTAGGGGGCATGCGGAAGACAAACACCTATTTGCTTCTTAAAAATACATTTCTTATCTCCAGATTCTAAATAAGTTGGAGCTGTGTCATTTGCTGAGAAGGGGTGTTATGAGACAGGAGTTGTGGCAGGCCTCTGCACTCCACAGGTCCAAGGAAGAGCTGGGTCCCTTTGGGGTTTCATCTCCAGAGATGATTGGTTCATTTCCAAGGCAAAGAACCCTAACCTGGTCTCTAAGAGCTGGAGGGAGTCTCAGAGGTCAGTTAGTCCAAGCTTCTACCTAATGTAGGAACCATTTCTGTAGTATCCTGGACATAAGATCATCCAGCCTCAGCTTGCAATCCACGTCCAGAGATGGGGGTTTTGCTGCTCCTTAAGGCAGCCCCTTCTGCCTTTGAACAGTTCTATTAGAAATTTCTGCTTTACACGGAGCCAAAATTGGCCTTCTAATCTTTGGTTCTGGTTATATCCCATAATGCCACAAAAGTGTGATTTTTTTTTTCAAGAAGAAGTCTTATTCAGAGATTAAAGATGACTTTTGGATCCCCCCCCTCCCAGGTTTCCTTAGTTCCAGCTGCTCCTTGTAGGACATGGTTTCTGGACTCCTTACATCTTGTTTGTGCTCCTGGAGACAACACGAAATATCAATGTTCCTCTTCAGAAGCGGCACCAACAACCTGTCGTAATACAGTGGGCCCACGCCTGCCATGTGGAGCCCGCAGATGTGGAGAGCCAACTGTACTACACTGTTTTATATAAGAAATTTGAGCATCCACAGAGTTTAGTATCTGCAAGAGGTCCTGGAATTAATCCCCCATGGATACCAAGGGACCACTGTACTACCCACACGAGCCCAGTGGTCTGGACATGTGTTTTCATCAATGTAGCTTGAAGTCCGTAGGCTTTTTTAGCAGCCAAATCATTAGCACCTGCTGAACTTCTGGTCACCAACCCCCCCCAAGCTAATTCTTTCTTCTCCTGTCAATCCTACTCAGTTCAACTGATTTTTAGAATCTATGTGCAGGACTTAATATACGTTCCTGTGAAATTTTACCTTCTTGGGTTTGTAGACCCAGAGTTTGTCTGGGTCTGTGATGAACGTTTAGTAATTCAAGACTCAAAACAATCATATTCACCACACTTTTAGTTTGGTAAGTGTTCCTAGAGATTAACTTCTAACTGCATCCTCTTCACCTTCGTCTGTTTATATTCCTTTCTTGTCTCGACCTTTTTCTGATCCCAGAGCAGCTCAGGAACTTTAATTGACGGTTTGTTCTGCTGCAGCAGCTGATGCGGCCGCACACACGTTGCCCCTTGGCCTCTGTTGTTGGCTGCTGCTGCCCTGCTGTCCCTCCTGGTGAGAGCAGCTGACTTGGGTATATCTTCGGAGTTTGTCACTCCTCTGTGCACTGCTCAGCCCCACATTGTGGGTGACACTGTTATCATTCATTTTGCTTCCAGTCATCCTAGTCCTTCCTCTGCTCCAGCAGGCCCTGTACTCAAACAGGGAAGACCTCCACCCCCCAGCATCACACTTCTTTAATTATACGCCACAGAGGAAGGCATGCCTTCTGTGTGTGTGTGCCTGTGCGTATGTGTTTTAATACCCCCCATCCATGTTACACACCCTATTTATTTCACCCTACCTTTAGCTTGTTTACGGTCTCCCTAACTCACCCCAGGATTCCTTCAGGGCTGAGACAGAAGACAATATAGGGGGTAAGCAACAGTCATAAAGCACAGAGTCGATGCTCAGTGCCCAGAATACATCACCCCAGTCATCACGTCCCACCAGTCCTCCGCCAGTTCCCCTGGTTTGAACTGGTGCCCTTCCTCTAGCTACGGAAGGTGAATTCCGCACACCCCTCCTCCGTTTGCCCCTTTCAGAGCCCTGCACGAGTTCTTGAAGAACAACCTTTGTCCCCTGGAATCAGGTCAAGAGTGTTTGTCCTGGAAGTGAAAACCGGTTTCAACCTCTATACTCTCTTTTTGGACTTTCACCTCTTCACACAAACAGGATTTGCACTGGTGGCTCTAATTGGCTGAATTTTGAGGCAGATTCCCAGAATGTTCACTGCTTCCGTCTGTGAGACTCATCACCTGTCTGTTATTGAATGTGTGTGCTTCATCCGGCCTAAGAAACATGCGTTTGGAGGTTTGGCCCCGACTATAGGCCCCTTTTCACCTTGGCAGTTGTGACTTAACCTCAATTAGCGTAGCTTCCTCTCTACAAAATGAGGAGGATGAACCCCTTTGTTTCCTCAACGGGTTTCTTAAGGACCAAATGAAATACTTTATGTATTTTACAAGTTCTAAGGAACGATGCAGGTATTATTGTTTACAAGAATTGTCTACGGTTCAAATCAGCTCTAAGGGTCTAACTCAGGCTGCTGGAACATATGTGACCAATTGGAGGAAGGAAGCTAGTCCCTTGGGGGCTACAGAACTGTCACAGGGTCAGAATCTCCAAATTTTAGAATAGATTGGCCCTAACAGATCATTAGGTCCAGCCCCCTCACTTTGCTGATGAAAAATTAGACAAGAGAGAGGAATAGGGGACTTGCCTTGAGATTTGCTTGGGTCAGAGGATCTGCAGAGACATAACAATCCTCAAAGCTGGAGAAGGAGAGAGGCCAGCCAGCAATCCGGAAACGTGTCCAGCCTCTCCTGTGGTCAGGGAAACTATCGATCTTTCTACCAGATGGATGGTTTTTTAACCTCTTTCCTTACCTTGTGTGCAATGTCAGGCTTCCTCTCGAAGACCCACCTGTGTCCTTTTAGAGATTGGCTTTCCCAAGCAAACATAACCATGTTGTTGTTTGTCTCTCAGCTGCTTTGCTGAGCAGGGAATAAGGGTTCCACTCTTGATCCGCCAGGGACTCCAGTGCCAAGCCTCTGATATATAGTGCGGGGACTGCAGGGCATCCGAGTTGTAACAAGAACAAGATGAGCTTGTGGCCTCGGGCTTCTAACCTGCTCCTCAACCCACACTTCAAAGAAAGTTATTACACAAGAGTTAGACTAAATCAAACCAAACTGCAATGTTTGCGTTCTGTGGCCCATTTTCAGATCTCATTGTGTCTCACCATGAGTCCCTCAGAAACCCAGTTGGGAGCAGAACAAAACGACCCAATGATAATTTAGTTGCGGGTCTTTAAAAATGAGCCCAACTGATTTATTTTGAAATTTCAGTTAAGCATGATGTCAAGAAAATCTCTCTGGCTATTTATCACCTTTTTTCCCTCTTGCATAGTCTGAATAGGCAGAATAAATTAGAAACTGGCTATTCACATGCTTCCAGCTTTTGTTGTAGGCAGATGTTGTTACTAGAATGTCAGAATGTTAAGATGTTTTGATGATCTTTTTCTGCCAAAAGAACACTCATCATAGCAAGGAAGGTCTTTACTATGCCATTTACTTTCTATATTAGCAATGTTATACAGGTGCTGTAGGAAGAGGTACAATAAATGATCTAAGATATATATTTCACTTTGGTTAGAATGACTACTCCCATTTTTCCAAATCACCACAACCTGAAAGCATGAAAAATTGCATTCTTCTTTTGTAGCTTTGAACAGTGGATATAAGATCTATAAGTTTTTTGAATCATCAGAGAAATAAACCTTGTATTCATTGTTGTCTAGTGATGAGCATGTTTTGTAGGATGGTTTAGAAAACTTTGTATGGTACGTATGGCAACTTTCATTTAATCTAGTAACTGACCCATTAAAACCCAGCCCTCCTAGCCATTCTCCATACATTCATTGTGCACAGCAGGGAAGCTTTTAGACAATCCTTTAGTTCCAACCATGAATCATTGCAGTGTCTCAGAATCATGGAGGGTTGGGGCTGGGAGAGATCGCCAAGCTGCATAAAGAAAGAAACTGAGACCACAAAGACAGGTAGGTAATTTACCCAAGGCCACACAGCTAGTTACTCAGAGCCATGGCTAGAGTTCAGGTCGGGCACTTTCTGCTTCCATCCCATATGTGGCACCTCTCTTATTAGATCAAGGATGGCAGATCAGAAAACGAAAATCCAAGAATTTTACATGAGCAGAGACAAAAGTGACCTTTTAAATCTCAAACCCAAAGGCCAATAAGTAAAACAAAACCAAACAAACCAAAAAAACAGTCAAACTAAGCATTCAGCCCAAAAGGTAGAATGAGACGCTGCAAAGCCCAGGGAAAAGTTATGACCCGGGTCTGAAGAGGACATGGGGACTCTTTTGGCTTCCATGGACTGGACACAACTATGGTACAGGAATGGAATATTTTCATGGTTCCCTCTCCATGATTTCCTTTTCATTTTATTGCTCCAATATTTGTGTGCCATCCTTGGATTTCAAGTTGCTTTGCTTTGGAAAAGTTGAAGACTGAGATGCTGCTAAAGAGATTCTCATCCTCCGCCCTGGTCAGCAGCCTGCCCCTTTCTGGAGGTGCTGCCACACTTATCTTCTGAGCCAGAATATTAATCAGTCCTTTACCCCGTCTTTACTCAAACTCAGCCCCAGATGCAAAGAGTATCCCATAGCCACTGCTCTCAGGAATATCATAATCTCCTTCGGAGGTTTTGGGGGTGGTATTAGCACCTTGGAATTGTTTGCAGATTTTCATGTATATGTGAGTATGTTTGAAGGAAGAGTCAAAGAAACATCTGATTATCAGAGGGTTCTGTGACTCAGAGAGGTTAAGGTGAATTGGTCCAGCTGGAGAGACAAGACTAATGTACAGAATCAGCAAAGCAGGAACAGTATATGCTATTCAATACATTTGTGAGATCAAGGTGGGTCAGCATGAGACAGCTGCCAGAATGAGGTGGGGTTTTTAGGTGTGTCTTGAAGGGTAGAAGATATCTGGATAGGTAGAAAGGAAAGGGCAAGGGTGCCTGACCGGGAGAATATGGTGGATTGGAAACTAAAATTTATTAAGCATAACGCATATGCATTAGGCCCCTTATTACATGTGATCTCATTTACTCTTCACAAGACAGTGAGGTGAGGATTATCATCTCCATGTTACAGGTGAAAACAGATCCAGGGAGGTTAGGTGTCTTGTACACAGTTGGGTCCCTGGCAAATCCAGATTAAGAACCTTGATCATGTAGTCACAGGTGTGTAAGGTCTAGTGTGGGGAACATAGCCAATAATTACGTTATATCTTTGTATGTGAGAAATGGTAACTAGACTTGTCACGGTGATCATTGAGAAGTGTATAGAAATATTGAATCAATATGTTGTGTAGTATCAACTGACATAGTTTGTAGGTCAATTACACTTCTAAAACAAACAGGAAAACTCATAGAAAAAGAGATCAGATTCATGGTTACCAGAGGCATGGTATGGGTGTAGGAGAATTGGGAAAAAAGTACAGAAAGAAAAAGTCCTTCTCTTCAAGGACTGCACCGTCTTGTGAAGAGGATAGACACTAGGCCCATAGACCAGTAATTGAAATGCAGAGTGATAACTCGTGTGATAGAGGAAGGGACAGAGTAATATCAGAACACAGAGAAGGGGTATCTGACTCAGAATGGGGTGTTGGTGGGAGTTGGTGAAGGTGTCCCAAAGCAAGTGATGCTTCAAAAAACTGTTCTGTATCCAGCAGGCCGTTTATGGCATTTTGAAGCTATTAGTTCAAGATGGTCAATATAATGTCACTTTTCTCTCTTTCACACACACACACACACACACACACACACACGGGTCTTTCTCTCACACTACTTTTACTAGTTCATTGCACAGATTCTTTCTTTCCTTTCTTCCTTCCTTCCTTTCTTCTTTCTCTTTCTTTCTTTCTTTCTTTCTTTCTTTCTTTCTTTCTTTCTTTTTTCTTTCTTCCTTCCTTCCTTCCTTCCTTCCTTCCTTTCTTTCTTTCTTTCTTCTTTCTTTTTCTTTTTTTCTTTCTTTCTTTCTTTCTTTCTTTCTTTCTTTCCTTCTTTCTTTCTTTTTCTTTCTTCTCTTTCCTTCCTTCCTTCCTTCCTTCCTTTCTTTCTTTCTTTCTTTCTTTCTTTCTTTCTTTCTTTCTTTCTTTATTTCTTTCTCTCTTTCTTTCTTTTTTTCTTTCTCTTTCTTTTTCTTCCGCCTTCCCTTCCCTTCCCTCCCTTCCTTCCTTCCCTTCTTTCTTTCCTTTCTTTCTTATTGAAGTATAACTGATTTACAATGGTGTCAGTTTCTGATGTACAGCAAAGTGATTCAGATATATATATATATATATACACATTCTTTTCCATATTCTTTTCCATTATAGTTTATTACAGGATTTTCAATATAGTTCCCTGTGCTATAGAGTAGGACCTTGTTGTTCATCTATTTTATATACAGTAGTTTGTAGCTGCTAATCCCATACCCCTAATTTACCCCTCCCTCACCCCCTTCCCCTTTGGTAACCATAAGTTTGTTTTCTCTGTCTATGAGTCTTTTTCTCACAACTGCTTTCTTAAATTTATAAAGTCAACACAAAGACAGCGGTGTGTGAAGACAACATGTAGGGCTTTTGCTGGTGATATCAGATATGCTGTTCTTCAATAATTCCTTTATTTGAACAAAGCAGCAAGCTTGGTTGATGAAGCACTGAGTTGAGGGTATCTCATCACCTGTGAATTTTATACAGAGAGATATTTCTAAGTTCTTTCCATATTTCTTTATTATTTTTAGATTTTTAAAAATCAACTTTATTGTAATATAATTTACAGATAATAAAATTCAATTTTAAGTGTATAACTTGATGACTTTTGACAAATGTATACAATTGTGTGATTATCATTACAGTCAAGATATAGAATATTTCCAAAACTCGAAAAGTGCCCTTGTGCCTGAATCCAGTCACTGGATTCAGTCATAGTGAGAGCTGTAGTGTAACCGTTAAAGAAATTAAATGGCTGGAGAGAGCATGACCAATCTAAGGAACTAACATTTATTGAGCACTTTCTGGATGCTTTACCTGAATACATGCACAGATTTATTTATACCCCCTATAAACCACGTGGGGGGTTTATCTCCATTCTACAGAAGAGGAAACTAAGGCCCAGAGAATTTAAATCCCTTGCTCAAGGTCATTGAGTTAGAAGTGGTCAAGCCAGAATTCCACCCAGTTTATGCTTCCCACGTTACCTTCTCACTGCTAACATATAGAGGAGAAATATATAAAGAAATGTATAAAAAATATAAATATATAAAAATATATACCTATATAAAAATACATAAATATATAAAAATATTTAAAGAAATATGGGAAGCCAAACACAAAAGACTAGATACCATCTGATTCTATTCATATGAAATTCTAGAAAAGGTAAAACTAGTGATAAAAAAGCAGATCATTGTTTATCAGTGATGTGGGAAGAGGATTAACTGCAAAGGGGCACGAGGGAACTTTTTCAGGTTATGGAAACCTTCTATATCTTGATGGTAGTGGTAGTTACACAATTCTATACATTTACCAAAACTCATCAAAATGTATGCTTAAAGTTGAATTTTATTATGTGCAAATTATACCTCAATAAAGTAATTTTAAAAATCTAAAAAGAAAAAATATAGAAAGACCTTAGAAATATCTTTTGGTTTAAAAGTCACAACAACATTGTCACCTTTAAAAATGTAACTTTTGCCATATTGATAATAAAAGTATAGAAATACTTTTTATGAAATGATGCTAAAATTTCAAAAGGCTGGCAAAATAAATCAGTTCTCATTATGACTCTGAAATTAAATCAGCAAACTCCATTTTCTTGCATGAAATGAACAATTCAATATATGCATTTCTGAATCCGTTGCTAACGTCTGGTGTATGAGAGTCTGATTAAGCCTGATCCAAAAAGAGCTTGCAAGTAGGACTGTTTACTAACATTTCAATTTCTATGCCTCATTTATTAGACTTAGAATAAAAAGGTGAGAGGGCTGTTTGGGATTGTCTTTAACCTTGATGATATTTCCACTGAAGCAGCATAATGGCTCTTAATTGCTTAAGTGAAGAGAGCATGTTGACGTGTCCTTCTTTGGGCTAAGAGCTCGGAGCCTAAACCATTATGCTAATTCAAGCATTATATACACCAAAGTATTTATGGGAGTGACACAAGTGATGTTGCAGGTAAAGGGCTGTGAAATGGTCTGTAAACAGAGAGAATTGATTTGAGGCCCAAAAGCAGTGCTGTTAAAAGTCACAGCCATTGAACAGCCAACCCTACAATTTCTATCCAGATTGTCAAACTGGGTCAGACAGTGTCAGCAGGGCTGCCATTAGAGATCAGATGGGTGGTTTAATAATATGTAAACCAACCACATAAACAGGTGATTCTCATGGTAGAGGTCCATACCCGCCTGGGGTGTGTGTGTGTGTGAATTCTCATTATGGAAACTTCACAGTGCCATATTCATTCAAATATCAATGCATTGGTTTTTGATAAAAGAAAAACTTCCAGCAAGTATAAATTAGACAAGAGAGCAACAATGCAACATAAAGACATCCAGGGAGAAGGAATGTGCAATCATACAAGGAAGGAAGGAAAATCAGATCCATGAATTTGACCTTCTGGACTTTGACGTCATTTTTTTATGTGTCTCTTTCTACAATAGGACTGTACATTTTTTGAGCCAACCTCAAAATAATTATGTAAGGTTCCTCATCACCCGCATTACCAGCATGCCTTACCTTGGACGTTAAAAAAATAGTATCAATTGTTCTAAAAACGAGGTTCTACTTATACAGTCTCCAAATGACATCTGGATAGTTTAGTTCCATCTTTGCTTTAAATCTGTGAAAAACCAAAAATATTCAATTATTTAGTCTGATTTTAGAAGTCTGTGATAAAAAATTTCCTTCCATCCCAGCTTAAAGGCAGAGGAAAATATTATGTTTCCCTTTCTCCTCTTTTCCAAAACAGGCCAAAATAAAAACCTAGGACTGTATTAAGAGGAGTGGAGCATGATGATGAAGACTGTGGACTTTGAGTTCAGATCCCTACTCCGCCACTTGCTGACCTGGGGCAGGTTATTCAACCTCCCTGCACCTCAGTTTCTTCCTCTGTAAAATGTGGGCATTGACCTCACAAGATTATTGTGGGGCCGAATACATGTACGAGTACCTGGCACAAAGTAAGCATTCAAAAATGATGAATAGTATTGATACATATTTGTCTTCATAAACTTTTGATCTATGCCTGACATAATTTCTGTCTCAGTACAATTTTCTTCTTTCCTGGGATTCACAGAGATTATTAACATTCTAGGGAGTTTATTGGAAATATATGGAATTTGAGAAAACAAACAGCTCAAAGTATTCTCTCCTAAACTAGAAAATTCATTAAAGTGTATATTTTCTAACAGTGACAACAACAAACAGCTCACAGTTAACTCCTTTAAACTTTTCCTTTTTTCTCCAGTGAAGGAGCACAGCTTTCACATTTGGTTTCCGTGTTGGTGCAGCTTACAGTGGAGTTCTCCATGTGTGGAATAACAGTGATGTCCTGTGCTGATTGACGTGGATCAGTTAAATTCTTCAGGCCCCTCTTCTGGACAAGAACCTCTACAATGCTTCTCTTCTTATTAGATTGACATCTTACGTTAACTTGCTGCCATGCCAAGCCAAGCTTTTAGTGTACAGCTCTGCTAATATTGGTTAACACTTTTCATTAAAATATCGTTTTCTAGGTATACACCTGCTCAGGAAAGTTTGAGGAATTTCAGAGTTGTGAGTGATTGTATTTAAAATGGCACTCAGAATTGTGAGTAAATGTATTTAAAACAGTGTGAAATCAAGGCATGGCTTAGCCATCCTATGATATAACTGTTCTTGTAACTGTCTTCCTTGAGAATGTGCATTAATAATGAGAAGATAAGATTTTGATTTAATTTTAATCAATTAGCTCATCAGTTCTAGGGGTAAATTGTATTATGGTGTTTTCTGAGGGCCTAACATGTGGGATCATATCAAGGGTAATACCAAGTTTGTAGTTACAAAAAAGGTTCTGTTTTAAAGTTTCTAATATGCTACAAATGCATATTTTAGGAAATATTTTTAAATGCACATAAGACACCCCTTAATCATAGATGAAAGACTTTTTCCAATTTCTTTCACAACATTTTTGAGCTAGAGGTTTCTTTGAACCTTTGAACATACACAAATTGTTTCGGAGATGCTGTTCTTAACAGCTGGCGGGGGCGGGAGGGGGGTGAAATCCAATAATAGAACCAGAGTTGATTTCTGGAGGTTATTTTGTTTCAATCTTTTCCATAGGCAGGGCTATGTCCCATAATTCTGAACCAATGGGGATCTAGCTTATTTGTAAATGTATTTTAGAGATTTCACAGCCTCACATCATAACCCATTCTGAGACTCTATAATCCAGGCTGATAATTCTTCAATAAAGTTTAAACCAAATCAGGATGATCCCAAAGTACAGCTTTAGAGATCGGGCCCCTCTTGTCCTCTAGGCAGTCAAAGAGATGTACAAACAACTTGAACTGGTCCTCTTGTCCCCTTAGGCCACAGAGAAAAAGGCTTTAAGTCTACCAGGGATGACAAATAGATTTCAGCCTGAGTGTCAATTCTGATAGGTCGGTGGTAGTTGCCTGGAGCAAGGTGTTGGAGGACTTGAGGCTCTTTCCAGGATCAGTAGGAAACTGTGCCATGATCTATTAGCAATGCCTGCCATGGTGAAGGGGTGGAAGGTGGGAGCAGCTTTTTTGCTAGGACATGCCATTCTGAATTTGTATGTTGTATGTTCTTCCCTGTTGCCCATCTTTCTCAGTTGAAGTTACTTTAAGTTAGCAAATCAGTATCAGTCTAGGATCCTACAAAGCAGATGCTTTCTTCCATCT